>NW_028278347.1:0-161441 GCF_059751315.1 Micrasema longulum
TATCAAACTACTTCTACTAAGGCATCACTGATGATTACTTGACTAAGCCCTAGACATTGCAATAACTGAAAAATCCGAAATATATAATGCAAAACGATACGAATATGTGCATGACATTTCCGAGGATATAAATATTTAAACATGCATAAATTATCAAGATCTACGACACCTAACCAATCCTATGAAAACAAATAAAGTTATTGATGCAGACATCATTAGAAATTTATGCGAAATACATATCTCAGGCGGTATCCGTGGTATAGTGGTCAAGACGCTTGACTCATGCACGGAAGGTTCCGGGTTCGATTCCCGGTGAGAACAAGAAAATTAAAAATGTGATTTTTCTCAAGTCTCGGTGCTCTGTGATGTAATTCACCACTGTAATTTAGGCCTTCTGGCCTGTTGTGGTGCAAAAAAAAAAAAAAAGAGTTTATATTTATACCGATGGCTTCAAAATGGAAAGACTAATAAGAGCAGCGTTTGTCATTTAAAAAAATAAGGTTGATACTCGTACCATTTTAATACAAATACAGTTAGAAAATGAGTGTACTGACTTTCAAAGTGAAAAAAGAAAAAAGCTATGAAATAGACACGAAAATTATGTTACACAGTGACAGCATGTAAAACTTACAAGGCTTGAATGATCCAAAGTCTACCGATCCAATTACCTATTGAATTAAAGAGCTCACTAAAAAAATATCGATCTAGTAAAAAACTAAGTTGCAATGATATGTATTAAAACACACAATAAGTAAGTGAAAAAAGTTTCAAAAATGAGAACATTTCCCGCCTTTGACCATATTCCCATATCATACATACATTTAAAAACTAGTTCAAGAAAACTCATGTAATACTTATTTTCTTATTTTTCAAGAATTAACGGTACAAGTACCTTTTACATTACATACATACATAAGTATTTACAGTGGAGTATATACAGTAACAACTTTTCAATGCTTACTTAGAAAAAACATAATTAAAATATTGATTCCACACTAAAATGTTTTACAAGTAATTGTTTATAAGCTGGAAATTTCAATAAAAATATGTCACCTAAATCCGAATGTTTATTACCCAGCGCATGTAGACGATTCAGTACTGAATTGCTAGAATATATTGAGATATGATTGTTACAGTGATAAAGTTGAACTAGCCTTGTCACTCTAACTGGTACTTTAAAACCAATGAGGGCCAAAATTTCAGGGCTGTCCAATACTGAATTAACGATTTTAAATAGAACTAATAAATCATTGATAGTTCTTCTGTCCCTTAATTTAATCAAATTTAATATATTTAATAAATTATCATAGTTACGAAATTCATTCCTAATTTAAAATTAACATATCAAAAACTTTTTCTGAACTCTTTCTATGGTCATTTGGTGAGAGGCATAATAAGGGCTCCATATCGCAACAAAAGATATTTATCAAGTGATAAAGGCGAATTATTTAGAAATTTAAAGAAAGCCGGGATATTGCATACTTTTGGGCCGACCAACGAGCACAAATGCTTTCCGGTCATGATGCTTTCCGAAAATATTTCATAAATTAAAAAAAAGAAATAATGATTGCTGCCCTTGCGATGGACTTATCTCTCAGATACGTGAGTAAGATTTACATAATCCTTTCTTCGCAATTCAGAATATGTATTTAACAGAGTGTTTGAAAATGTCCTAACAAGACGAAACGCGTCACAATATACCCTTTGTATATTTATAAAAAATAAAGTAGAATTACAATCCAATAAACTTGTTTTATTTTGGATACATTACCAAATTAAATATGGAATTCTACCAATTATCTGCATACACAATAAATAACAGAGTGTCGTCTTAATTGCTGGATTCTGCACTCTTCGTAAGGACGACAGTACAGATGAATATATGTATGGTGTTAAAAAATACTCGAGAGTTACAAGCTAAGCGAATCTTTGGAGATTTTTTTATATTTTTGTTTATTTGTTTTATCCACAATATATTTATTTAACATTAATTGAAACACAAATCCCAACTCCACGAGACCAAGGCCTGTGTTGAGTAAGGAAAATTCTGTGTATAGTTCGTAAAAGCTGTTGATGGACAGAAAAAGACTTGTGTGACGAATTAAGCATGACATCAAAATACTTAAAAAATCCTTAACAAAGATTACTCATTATCACTATCATGATATTTATATTTAAGGGTATTTGAAGGAAACTAAGAGACTTCCACCAAAATGGAAAGTTAGTTATTGATGCCAAAATAAACTATACATAAAAACCCACCTACCTTAATAATAGCGTCATTGAAAACAGTCTCTAAATCACGCAAAAACAGACTTAACACCGCAAACTTGGCATTCAATTCAATTCAATTCAATTCTTTCATTTGTTGATGTTTGTGAAGTTAAAGAGCTGAAACCTTTATTTATGCGGGTGAGATTCATCTGCCATTGACAGGTTACAAGCCCTGTAGATTCCTAGACCTCTATATTACTTTGTCTTAAATATTCTTCAGGGAGTTGAATCCAGTCCTTGTCTACAAAAATTTGGACAAAACTCAGAATATTGTCGAAAACTATTGTTCGGAGGAGAGTAAGATGTTTAAAATCATATTACGCAATGTGCATTTCAAGGTTTAGCACAAATTTTATGATTTTCGTACAAAAAATGAAAATTTCTCCATTTTCAGACACAAAAATGCTCACAGATACATGAAAAAAAAACATTCCAAAACTGCTGTCCTGTCTGTCCGGAAAATGAAGGCACCGCTGTTTGAAGTTCTGCTCACAATCAACGCACTCTAGGACACTTGCAACATTTTAATGATATCATCCACCGCTGCGCGACGGCTCCGCTGTCATCATTAGTGATCATTAAACGTTAGTAAAGCGTTATTAAAAATCTCTCAATTCTTTTTTCACAGTTTTTCGCGAATATCTCAGTAACACTCCATCAATGGAGATTTTAAATTTGCTTCTAGTTTATTTTTAGTTTATGGTTTGTATTATTTTTTTTATACAAAATAATGTTTCCTCACTGGGGTAATACTCTCACTTTACGTCAAATATAATATTACTTGTAAGTTGGTCTCTTATAACTGTGGATTTTGGCATATATTCAAAATTTAATTGTTTGGATACCTAGGGTTTTGAGAATTTAAAACATTGAAGTTTGTAAGAGATAATTCTTGATGGAATTTCATTTTAATTTATTATAGAAACAAAACACGCGTGATATATTTATCCACAAACGATGAATATTCAGTCACCGGTTCAATTGCTTTTGCGACATCCTGAGGCTGGTATTTTTATTATAAAATTTAATGTATTTATACAAAACAGAGGTAAAGATAGAACAAAATTTTGAATTAAATGACAGTAACATTATTTTTTTATTATATGACAGTAAATTTAATTTGTACGAGTTGCGTGGATATATTTTCCAAGAAATTGCTCTGTATCTACGCAGCGAAAACCAAATTCCACATATATAACACATGCATAACACCATATTCTCCTCTACAGATGCAAATTGTGGCACCTTGCTAGGGGCCAAAATAGAAAAATTCCTAGTTTTGAGAAAAAGGTGTCTAAGAAGAATCTCGGGTGTGTGGTGGTGTGACTTTGTGACAAATTAAGCAATAAAAAAACAAACGCAGCAAACTCTGGTGACAACTGTCATCAAGTAGAGGCAATGTGGATGGCTTGGCCATGTACTGCAAACGCCTCCTGAGAGCCTTGACCACGCTTGGTATACTTCACAAGATATCAGGTTCTCGACATCCTGGACATCCACTACCGACTGTTTGTTGGCAGTTTGTGCCAGAACTACGGGACGCGAACCTGACTTGATAGAATGCACAGGAGCTGGCATCTAACAGAGATGCTTGCATGATATTTGTGAATATACTCGAATTAGGGAGCGAACACGGAATAACGAAATAAAATGAAATGGATTCCAAATTTGAGGATTAAAATATCACTCATCTTTTTTTTTTTTTAATATTATTTATTTTTCTTCTCAGTACTCGAGAAGGCCTAGAGGGAAAGGATAACTGTATTTTAATAATTATTTATGAACTCACCCTTTGCCGCATATACTCATAAAAAACACCCTGTACATAGTTTGAGTGTGTACGGTTTTGCATGTCTGTTCACTATTTTACATATGTATTGTGTCATTCGCATGAATACGTATTTGTCTGATCACTCGCTCACATGTTGGGGAAGGAATGCATAACGGTAGTCATGTGGTCGGACAATTACAAGAATTCCAGAATATCGTATCCTCGTGTCTGTACGTGTCTGGTGTTATAACATTCCATACTTTATCGAGCTCTACAACATTCTAAAGGTACCCTAAGGATATTGACAATTCAATAGTCCCATTCCCGAACGTTTCTTCAAATAGTACCTAATGAATTTAGTTCTTGAAAACATTTCAGGAAGGGAAAAGGATATAATTCACAGGCAAACTATTCATACTTTAGTTCAATGAATTATTTATTTGAAAAAAATATATTTTCAACTTGACTTTGATATTAAAGGTTCATGTAGTTTTTTCAATGTAGATCAAATCGCATTCATTACAATTTAATTGGTTTTTTCCAGATTAATTATACAAATTACAACAGGGACGGAGAGAATACATTGCAGAAGGAAATATGGATGTTTAGGCATTAACAGGGCTTATGACCTGCCATTGGCTGCTTTAAATGGCCAATTTACACACTGTGTAACATTCACCATTTTGCCTATATTTGAACATTAATATTTGTTCAATTCTTCCATTTGTTGATTTGAGTGAAGAAAAGAGCTGAAACCTTTATTGTTTTGAAAAAATTCATCTGACTGATTTTTTTTTATACTAGGCAACGCCTGAAAACAAATTTCTAATTTTAAAACTTTTTCTTAGACCAATTGGTTTTTATTTTAAATTTTAAGTTTACCAAGTAACCAAGAAGTTTCAAAACTGGAATATTGTTTTTATGCGTTGCCTAGTGTGTGAAATAATTCAGCCAGATAAATATCTTCACAACAATAAAGCTTTCAGCTCTTTAACTTCACTAAAATCAACAATTGGAAGAATTGAAGAAATATGGATGTTCTAACATAGGCAAAATGATGTGTAAAGTGGCCACCTGAATCAGCCAATGACAGGTCATAAGTTTGTAAATGTTTAGACTTCTTCTTCTTTAAAGTATTCTCCTTCTCTAATGTAATTTGTTAATCTAATGAATCCCAAAGGGGGTGAAATCCAGTATTTTGTCTACAAACATTAAGACAAACTCAAATTTTGTAAATTTCAATATTATATACAGGTGCAAGCAGGGGTCGTAAATTAATAAAGTGTATAATTTAAGGAATAAAAGAGTTTAAAATAAAATTATTTAAGTATAAAGTAATAACAATTGTTTGAATTAAATTTTTGTTTTAATGTATATAATAAAATCAGTTGTAAATTACATCATTTCATAAAGTTTTATAATGAAAACGTACTTGAAATTTATGAATTTAATTTTTTTTAAAACTATAACAGAGGTCGCTAGTTCGTATTTTTTTCGACAGCCACGTCCCTGGGCCCGGGCCTGGGCCCCTGGGATAATTAAATGATTCTGAAAGCAAAACTCCCGACAGCAACTGGTAAAAATTATAAATGAAAGTGTATAAAAAGTATAAAGGTATTTTTATTATTATAATTAAAATGCAGTTCCACCAAAAAATGTCAATAGAAAAACTCAATCTATTAAGATAAAATAGTTTTAAATAATTATAAATATACAAGGATATAGTTCAATTGAAGAATAGATATTCTTTAATTATCGAACGCTTATGTATATGTGAATATTTTTTTAATAAAGACCTTAAATAAAAACAAACACGTTATTTGCGACGAATTTATATTTTTATTTCAAATCTATAGTTCGCTTTGATATGTGAAAAGTAATTACACTCCCATATGTTTCATTAGTTTCCAATTTATATCAAGGCTACCCTTTTGAGAGATAAGGGCTGAACGAATGGGCCACAAATAACCGACCTTTATGGTTAAATATATATGGGTTTTTCAAATGTTCGGGCAGCCCTAATCAATCCAGTAGAAGACAATCAAACTTGACATGCTAAGAAAGTCCCGAAAAGGGGTAAGAATCATTATCGAGTTCAAGGGAAACGGAAATATAATAATAGATTGATGCTCGTTGTAAATAAATCTTGATGAAAGTCGATAGGTTTAATGTCAATATAAATACAGTTTCTCAGTATCTTATTTTGTTTATTGACCAACGGGAAAGATATATAATTGACTTAAAATAAGCTATTTATTTCTAAAGAGTAATTTACTTATAATAAGTATTTTACTTATTGTAAGTAATATCTAAATAGGTAATTTCTTATTTTGCTTAAATGTAATCTAAATTAGTATTTTATAAGCGATTTACATGAAATACAAGTTTTGTACATAAGATTATACTAAAAAAAAAATATTTGCGTTTTTATTGATTTGTACGGAAAAACTTCATTTTATTAAACTTACGATATGAACGTAATTGGTTTAATTATTTTAAAAAAACTGTAGCTAACGCGCTACCGGCGTCGTGTTGTGGTTCCGCTGCAGTCACTAACGCACACGTCCCGATCCACTGGTTGTAAGGCAGCGGAGGCTAGGCGATCTTGTCTAACTCGTCAGGGCCGGAGATGTCCTCAGAAGGGCCTCTTATTTCAGGTTGAAGTTGCCGGTTCGCCGTGGTCAGGAATCCGTAGGGAGAGAAGTCCAAAATCCAAGTCCAGGGTGAAGCGAAGGTGTCAAGCGAAGTGAAGAAGAATCGAGTAGAAAGCCGGGTCGGGGAGAAGCGAGTAGAGATGAGTAAAAGCCAAACGTCAGAGAAGAAGTGTCATTTATTTTCATTTGTACACGTTATATACCGTTCGCGCTACGTGCCCCACCATTCACCCCGCCGAGCGGGTCTAGCCGTCGTATGCCGCGCGGAGAGAGAGAGAGCGATAGAGAAGGCCGCACGCCCGCTCCATCCGTCTCCCTCCCTCCACGTATATAGGCACTACCCCCTCCAGTTCTCACGGCATTCTTGCGGCGGCAACGCAGCGCGAAACGATGCACATTCAAAAATATACTTAAAACTAATTTGTAACTAAATGCCTATTCTAAATGTCTCGGTATGGAAAAGGCCACCCCCGAAAGTGACAAATACTAGTCTTTATTGGAGGGGCAGCTCATTTCTAACACATACCGAGATCCCTAAGTCTAAACATTTTAATATAGCGCAGGGGCGGTCCCTACAAGGGCCGCTTTCCGTTTGACGTCCGTAACAAAAACATACCTTGCCTTTTACCCAAGATTAAGAAAAAAAAATTTGAGATATTTAATGAAATATTCAGTAGAATTTTTAAACAATTTTAAAATCATTGTGAAAATCGAATAAAATAATTTAATATTTTGAAGGATTAGTATAACAAGAAATTGACAACGAAAAAAAAACAAACAAATGGGATTGTGATTCCGTGGCTATTGCCGTGGACTCAGAAAACAGTAGTCCGAGGTTCAAATCCTACTCTACAACAACTTTATTATTATCATTTTAGGCCCCCGAAATTGTTTTTTTTTGTTTTGTTTAAAAAAAACAATATCTGCATTCTTACGATTTAATCAAATATTTCATTTTGAATCCGGTTGGATAGAGTGGGATTCGAACCACGGGCCTTAAAACTGTGAGTACAAGACACTAGCCACGGGACCACAATTATTCAATTATTTTGTGTGTGCGATTATGATGTTTGTCCAATGTTGGCCTCACGGTGTAGTGGTCAGCGCATTTGCCTACCATTCAAGGGGTCCGAAATTCGATTCCTGACATGGTTGCCATTAAATATTTATTTGAAAAATGTGTTTTTTTACTTGAATATTTCATAGTCCCTGGACAGCACCTGAAGCATCAAACTGATCATCTTTCTTTACACCATTACGCGTGGAAAAGGAATGACGATGATTATGGTGATAATATTGTGACTTTTGTATTTGTTTTTTAATAATGCCTTATTCTACTGTTTCTCAATTTGTACAAACTCGACACTGGACTTTAGTGCCATGAAATTAAGACTTATTTTTTCATTATGAAAATGATTGAGGCTGTATAAATAAATTCATTTTAATTACAAATCATAAATTTTGTAATAAAGCGTTGTCAGAAACTCTAAAGAAACAACAAAAAGAATTTTGAGAATCGAGCTTAAGATCCTGTAAATTGTGAGAAAATGCTAAGCTTTTCACTAGACCACTATGCACGATTGTATATATATATTGGAAGGTCCGTCGAAGCAATTATTTTGGCTTGTAGAGCTAAAAACAGGAATGTGAATAACGGGGAAAATGAGGAAAAAAGAGAATAGCTCGAGGGTGATTTGAAAAGATTGATGATGATTTATAGTATGAATATTTATTTCGGGTACTGTCAGGCCTTTTGACACTGCAGTGATTGGAAAAGTTAAAAAAGATTACAGCATTTGCTCGCGGAGAATTGTTTTCACAACCCTTAAGTTATACATAATACACTAATGTTAAAACGATTTGTGTTTTAAAAAAATCTAGATAGTTTTATTTATTTATGAATAAAACCTTTTGTTTTTAACTAACTAAGCATAAACAAATACAAACTAATACCACTTTTGGACAAAGGGATTTGGAATATTTTTAAGTTAAAATCTATTACCTATTTCCTTTATAAATTAAAACAATTAGTAATGACAAAATGTTTAAAAGGCTCTTAATAAATGGATAGTGGAGCTAGGTAAGTAAAATGGATTGTCTCATTCGCCCAAACCATAATTGAATCAACTACTACACAAATATAATATAAGCCAATGTTATATTTTGTTGTTTCATTGTGCGTTTTGTAATACAAATAATAAAAATGTTTATAAATAAATTATTAATATAAATAAGTAGTGTTTAAAACTGTCAACATTTTGTTTATTATCTCTGTTAATTAAGTATTCTCAAACAATATTTTGAGTGTGTCCAAATTTTTGTAGACAAGAACTGGATTCAACTCCCTGGGGAGCTGTTTATATTTACATATTACAACAGAGATGAAGAACATTTAAGAAAAGGTAATATATAAGTCTAGGCATCTACAGGGCTTATGGCCTGTCAATGACTGGTTTAAATGGCCACTTTACACACTGTGTAACATTTGAACATCTATATTCCTTCAATTCTTTCATCTGAATCTTTCTTGAATCCAGCCCAAAAATTTGGACATGCTCAAAATATTGTTGATAAATTAGCTGGTCCATGAAGAAGTATTGAAATTTAAAAAATAACGTTTTCAGGCGTTGCCTAGTGTGTAGGTGAAATAATTCAATTAAATGAATCTCACCTGCATAAATAAAGGTTTCAGCTCTTTAACTTCACAAACATCAACATATGAAAGAATTAAAGAAATATAGATGTTCAAATATAGGCAGAATGGTGAATGTTACACAGTGTGTAAAGTGGCCACTTAAACCAGCCATTGACAGGTCATAAGCCCTGTAGATGCCTAGACTTCTATATTACCTTTTCTTAAATGTTCTTCATCTCTGTTGTAATATGTTAATAAGTATTCTTTGTTTATTCTAAAATGTAAAAATATTTTTAAAAAAAAGTGTATTGTTTAGTGTCCTCGGCACGGGTAACCCCAGTGAGGTTACATTATTTTTATTATTAATCATCGTTTATAATAGAAAAAAAATATAGATAAATAAAAACAAAAACTCTTTTGTACAACATTTGATAATATAAATAGCAATGCGTGTAATTTTCAGTGAATTTAATTTCTGACGTTGAGGTAGTAATTTCGGAACCGGTCGAAGTGTAACTCAAAATTAAACTGGTTTATACAAATTTATAAACATATACGTGAAAAATAAAAGTACCCATACCTTTTATGCATTTTCGAAATACTTAATGCTATAAGTGATGTACTATCTTTGTTGCAATCAATTTCTTTTAACATTTCTAACCATGCCACCAGACGTCAACATCTGCTATTTATTAAATCTTCTAAGAGCATCTTTTGTTATTATGCCCCAATTTCCAGAATGTGTAGATCAGTCAATTTGTCACATGACTTGGAGTTTCTTTATTCGAAGATCTCTTCGCCACTAAAACAGTGTAGGATGAATACGGATTGGCATGGATTAGCTTGAAGTTTTATTTGCTGATCGTGTTTTTAAATATTTTATGTTCAATTATTTTATTTCTCTAGTTGTCTTTGCTACATAGTTTTATGATATTTTTGTTCAGTTTCTTGTAACTGGTAACTGTTACTGTTGTAATTGGCTTAGGCCGTAAATAATATTTAAATAAATAAAAATACTGTCCTTCTTTGGAATCTTCTTTCCAAAACTCTTATGATTCAACATATAACAATAAAGCATCATTTTTATTTTTTTTTTTGAAAAAATAAATATTTGCGTTCTTATGATTTACCCAAATATTTAATTTTGAGGGTCATTTTCAACGAGTTCTAAATAACTCACTACTAGAAAATTAAATCAAGTTGGGGTAGAGTGGGATTCGAACAACAGACCTTTGGCCCGTGAGTCCGAGACACTAGCCACGGAACCACAACGTGATATATATCTAAAATATATTAATAAATTTAAGTCAAATCCACACATTAATTCTCTTTTATCGAGAATTCACTCTTTTAATAACAAACACTGAAATGACCAAAAACGAGATGTATTTGCTACAACTTCATCAAAAGGTTTTTTTTATAGAAATTTAATATTTTACTTTGTTTTTTATGCATATTTGAAAAATATAAATAAAAATATAATATAAATATTAGATAGCGTCAGCATAGATTGTTTCACATTCCAATATACAGGACCAGCCTGCCAATGGTTATGCCTGTTGAAATGACTATTTCTATGTTGAACATTATTACTTTAGACATTGAAATTTTTCACGTCTCTGAGGGAGTTTATCGTTACAAGATTTTCTTACTTTTTTAACATATTATTCTCTGGATATTATGTATACTTATGTGTTATTTTTATGTTTATCTAATTTTGCATTTTTGAATTCATTTTTTTTTGTATGAATTAAAATATTTCACTTGTAATGTGACATATTATTAATGAAAAAATAAAATTGAAATAAAAATTGAATCAACAACAAAATTTCTAAAAAGGTAGGATTTTTAAATAGAAAAATCAAATTTCTCGGTTTATTTAAGAGTAATGAATTTTTAAAATAATATTAAGGATGCGAAATAAAAAGTTTGACTCTTTCACTTCACAGATTGAAGAATTGAGAAAATATGGATGTTTGAACATGGGAAGAATGGTGAATGTTACACAGTTTGTAAAATATCAGTTAAACCGGCCAATGACAGGTTATAAGCCCATTGAATTCCTAGATATCCATATTCCAAACATTTTCATCATATTCCATTTCCAACAAACTTAGATTTAAATAACTCCCTAGGGGGAAAATCCAGCCTGTCTAGAAACATTTAGAAATATTGAAAACATTGTGTGTACTTTTTTATTGAAATCAATGCCCTTTTACGATTGCACGTGGACTCAATAAAACTTAAAACAAACATGCGCTTTTTGGTAGCAAATCAAGAATTGTCGATATATTTATAAGGAGTTAGACCGGAAACCATCCATTCACGGACAAATACGTGATCATGTACGGTTATGCCTTCACGTTAACGTTTCCGGTTCAAGGAAAAGCAGCGAAATTTCGATATGTCGACATATAAATCCTCCAGAAAATAGAAGATATTGAAATGAAAGAAAATTCATCATGGAAAATTTTTACACACGTTTTTAATAATCTCCAGAATTTTTTTTTAAAAATCGAATTCGCGCGTTTATACAGGCACATATATTTTTTTTAAATACAAGCATCAAAAAAAAAACTCATTTCATAAATATGTCTAAACATATACCTAAAAAAGGGGATTTGATAAAAAAGGCAATATTTTTCTCTGGAGTGATCAAAATATTTTTTTTTTTCATGGATTGATAATTTTATGATAATCTTTTTAAACAAGAGAAAGCTGCTGATTCAAGAAGAAGTATAGAAATTGGAACAAAATATAATTGCCTAGTATGTAGGTGAAATAATTTGACAAAAACAACAAGAAATCATCATGCCGTTTCCCCAAAAGGGTAGGACGATAGGATAGAACGCCATATCACTCTATCTTGGCATACAGACTAATATATCAGAATATATCTAAATATACCTAAATATATGTAATAATTCAATTAGATGAATCTCACCTGCATCTCACCCGGTTACTGACTGCATAATAAATGTAAGCAACGAATGTCTTGAACAAGTAGAAGAATTTGCGTATATGGGAAGCATGTTTGTAAAAGATAGAAGAGTAGAAAAAGATGTTGAAAGGAGAGTGAATGTGGGCAATAAAATGAAAGTAACAATAAACACAGTAATTACTAATAAAAATATGTCAATAGAAGCTAAACTGGCAGTGCACAACGGAGTTTTAGTCCCACTTATGTTTGGAAGTGAAACATGTGACTAGTAGAGGAAGAATGAAAGCCAAGTGAACGCGGTTGGAATGCGATCTCTTAGACGAATGAGTGGGAAATTAATGTATGACTGGGTTACGAATGATAAAATCAGGCGATAGTGTAAATCTGAGTCAAGTATAATTGATAAAATTAGGAAAGGGTCTCAGAAATGGTTTGGTCACGTAAAACTAATGGACGACGAAAGAATGGTAAAACAAGTTTATATACCAAGAAGACGTGGCATGATCAGAAAAACCAAAATCTTAAGTCTGGTCATGTCAAAAGCAGACAGAACCGAAGGGCATGTATGACAAGATGTATAAATGAGGAAGAAGCTAGGAATATATGCCAAGATAGACGTGTGTGGCGGTCCATTCTCTCTGCTTACCCCTACGGGGAAATGACGTGATGGTAGTAGTAGTAGTAGTCACCCGCAAAAAAGTTTCACAAACATCAACAGATGAAAGAATTGAAGGAATATAGATGTTCATATATGGGCAGAATAGTGAATGTTACACACAGTGTAAAGTGACCACTTAAACCAGCTAATGACAGGTCATCAGCTCTGTAGATGCCTAGATTTCTAAATTACCCTCTTCAAAATGTTCTTCGTCTATGTTGTAATATGTCGATTTCATATTCCGCCTATGGTAAGTTGACTTTTATATTCATGTACGATATTTTTCGATTCTTATATGCATGGTTTGAACATAATATTCGCATGCGGGTTAGCCCACTGTAAAGAATGATTATATCTGGAAAATTTATATTATTAAATTGAATTTTACACAAGCAAATAGTTTGATTAAAATAATCATTCATTGAAAATGCAACAATAACAGAAAACTTTAATTTTCTCCTCTTAGTACGTTTTTCTGTTTCTTATTTTTAAAAAGAATAACCATTAAAGCCTATATTTAAAGGATTGTCCAGCTCGTAGCCTAATGGTCAGCGAGTGCCTACCATACATACGAGAGATCTCGGGATTGATTCTTTTTCTAAAATTAGTCTTTTTGGATTTAAATATTTCATAGTATCTAGACTAGAGATGCCACGAATAGTGAATTGGCCGAATACCGAATACCGAATATTCGGCAACGCTGTCGGCCGAAGCGCCGAATATTCGGCCGCCGAATGCTTGGTGGGGGCGCGTTAGCTGGAATAAGACAAGTCACAACCTGTTTTTCTCGTTGCGTTCGCGCGGCAGGCGACGACGGTGGGCGCGTGGGGCGGGGTGCAAGCAAACATTGTTTGTATTTTTTTCAATTGCGAGTAAATTGCGTCACGGAGCGCTTTGTTAGTTTATAAATAATACGTTAAGTGAAACTTAATTACTATTTTGCTAAGAAGTTTGTTCCTTAGTTCATTTTCAATTGTTTTTTCGTCAAAAGGCTTATAAAATGACACCGGTTAATAAAAAATCGCCCATATGGGAATATTATGAGATTTGTAGTGAAAATAATAAACTGGCCCAGTGTTTGTTATGTAGCATCAAGATCTCAAGAGGCGGAGAAGGAAAGAAAGCAAGTAAGTAAAACGTATTTAAATTTATGTTATGTTTTATTGTTTTTGTTGAAGTGAATAAAGTTTAGACAGCGTTGTTGTTATATAAATCTTATAAAAAGGAAAACGTTAGGTTAATTTGAATAAATTCGAAATAGTTTTATTCACTTATATATGTTATGGAATAAAGTTTTATGAGAAATTATTTATATACCTATATTTATTTGATTTTCTATAAGATAGATAAGGGAAATAAATAAAATAACTTATTTAATTATAATTAATTTAATTTTCTTTTATTTACAGCTACAACCTCTTTAAAAAACCATCTTAAAACCAAACATGCTGACCAATACGCTGCTTTAATTAATGTTCCATCGACACGTGGCAGCAACATAGGCGGTACTTCTACTTCTACCGATGCAAAGATGCCAGCAGAACCTGGAACGTCCAGATCAAAAGAACGGCAGCTCACCCTGAAGGAAACATCAGAAAGGAAATCGCTCTGGGACATTAATGATCCGAAATCAATAAAATATCATTACTTGATTGGCGAAATGATTGCTTTGGACAACGAACCATTGTCACTTGTGGAACGAGTTGGATTTCAGAGACTTATGGCAAACGCTTTGCCCCATTATAAAGTACCTGGTCGCACTTACATGACCGAGAAAATTGTTCCGGATATATACAACAGAATTTGTGCTAAAATAGAAGCCAGTATTTCACAGGCAGCAGCATTATCAGTGACATCTGATATATGGACATGCCAGCACAATAACGAGAGCTTTCTGAGCTTCACTGCGCACTGGATATCTCCAGAGTTTATTCTGGAACATGGCGTTTTAGCTATGAAATCATTTCCTGGCTCACATTCTGGTATCAATATTGCAAAAGAACTCAATGCTATTACAGAAAGATGGATTATTCCTCAATCCAAGCTCCATTTACTTGTCCATGATAGTGGCTCTAATATGATAAAAGGTGTGCGAGATGCAGAATATGATTCAGGTAGGTGCTTTATTCATTCACTACAACGAGCTATAGATCATTCGCTAATATCTCAACCAGAAGTACAACAGATGATAGCTGCTGCGAGACGAATTGTTACCCATTTTAATCATTCTGGCTTAGCAGAGCAGAAACTTAAATCTATTCAACAAGAACTTAACTTGCCAAACCACCAACTAGTACAAGATGTGAGCACACGCTGGAATTCTACCTATTATTTAATGGAGCGATTATTAGAACAAAAGCGAGCTGTCTCCTTGTACATAACAGATCATGAAACTTTAATAAATCTGACACATGCTCAATGGGAACTATTGGAACAGTGTATCAAACTCCTCAAACCATTCGAAGAAATAACAAAAATATCTAGCTCAGGTATCTCTTGCATCTCTGAAGTGATTCCACATGCAGTAACTTTATTAAAATATCTGGGAAAAGCAGAGACAGCTGAAAAAGTACCTAATTTAGTCACGATGAGATCTTCACTGCAGGCCGAGCTAGAAAGGCGATTCAGCTTCGATGATAAAAATAAATATCTGGTTGCTACTTTTCTGGATCCTCGATTTAAAACGAGTTTTCTAGGATTGGTTCAAGCAGAAAGAGCAAGACAAAATATTCTTCTAGAAGCTCTAAAAAAAAGTTGTGATGAACTAAGTAGTACCGATGACGATTCTTCTCCAGCGCGTAAGAAAAGAAACTCGAATGAAAATGATAGGACTGTTGAAACACACAACAGTTTCTGGAACTGTTTTGAAGAAGTCGCTACAGATAATGTTAATAATAATGAGGAGGACGTGGAGAAAAATGCTGTGGCAAACGAGTTGGATTTTTATTTGAAAACAGTTCGCCTAGATCGGAAGGCCGATCCTTACAAGTGGTGGTCAGCAAACGAAAAACAATACCCGAACCTTTCGAAATTTGCAAAAGTTTATCTTTCTTCGCCTGGAAGTAGCGTTTATAGTGAGAGGTTATTTTCTGAGGCTGGTAACGTTTACGATAAAAAGCGCAATCGTTTGCTACCAGAAAATGCTGAAAAGCTCGTTTTTATCCATCACAACTTACCACTGATTAATTTTAAGTACTAAAATGTTGTAATTTGGAAATAAATACATAATTTTTGAGTAAAATTACGTGTCTTTTTTTACATGATTTGCTATTCGGTATTCGGCCGAATAGTACGCACTATTCGGCCAAATACCGAATAGCAAAAAAGCGGCCGAATAGGCCGAATACCGAATAGATGCCGAATATTCGTGGCATCATTAATCTAGACTGGTATAAAAGTGAGCCATTAGTAGCGGTAAGCGAACAATGGTGAGAAGAAGAGGATATAAAAGTTGATGTGAATAATACACCAAAACAGCCAGACTAATCCAGGATTTTTTTTCCTACATTTCTTGATTCTGGCGGGAATCAAACTTCAATCGCAGCATTTAGTGATGATTGGTATTGTGTAAAAATCAGTTGAGTAAAAATGAAAAAATCCCATTATTTGTAGCATAAAAAATACTTTTAAATTTATAATTTTGAATTCCCGCAAAAATGGCATTTCCATTGGCCACGCCCCTAATACGCTACGATTCCTGCTTATTAGTTCCAGTTATTGGAAATTCGTGTAGAACATATTCACAAATCTTGACGTCACAATAACCAAGGCCAAACACGTCGCGTTTTTCTACCAAAGTTTTTTTATTGAAATTCTTTTTTATATTTTGCAATATGGACTGTATTTCATTTTATCGAAATAATTTAGAATCCTTGAAATGCGGTATGCATTGTCAATCGGTCACAGCCCTAACAAATGAGATGGATCAGGAATGGAGGACACAAACCGTATCTTCATTCTTGATGGACTTGCTCTTGCAAGACTGGTCACTTGCAAGCGGCACCAACACAAGGGAAGGCACCGTGGTGAAGTTAATACTGGTGGTTGGTGGATTTTTTTTATGATGCAGCACACGTTAAACAAAATAAGGTTTTAATGTGTCAAATAATCAAAGGAAACTGAGGTGGGAGTGAACTATTTGTGTTATAAACTTTTTAATAATTAAAAAAGGAATGGCCCACGCTCAGACGCTGTAGTCTTTGTGGGCATTTTTTCCAATTCATGTAACAGCTTAATTTTAAGATGTATTTTTCTGAAGTGTATTTTTGTTATTATATTTCCGTGTAAATAATATATGTATCGAAAAAACACAATGGTTTTGGGTACCAAGAATGTAGAAGTTGTGACAATATACAGTTTTTTGTTCACTTTGCCCAGCTGTATGAAACAGTACTTATGATTTTCTTATTGTATTACTGTAGAATGTTTTATTATTTAAACTTTCTTCTGAATATGCTGTATAATTTTTAGGTAATTTTTTTTTATATAAATCTTGTTTAATTTTGAGGTTTTTATTTTTTATTAAATCTTAATAAGGAAATAAGGAAATAATAAGGAAATTTTATGTTTAAAAAAAATATATACTAAGCCAAATATGTTAGAATTGAAAATGTTTGTAAAATGCAGATTTGCTGTTTATTTTAATAAAATAAATAAATAAATATCTGTCCAACGCATACCCACATAATTTGCAACCAAGTACTCAATTAAAGTTTCTTTGTTAAAATTTTTGGTGGAAGTTCATTTTTATTTATTATAGAAATAAAAGACGAGTTAAACTTAAACTACAAATTTGGAATAAAAATTAATAGGTTAAATAGTTTTTGCGACATCTCAAAGTTTTGAAACTGTCTTAAAAAGAACAAATAATGAATAAGTTGACCAGATTCACTTCAAATTAGACAATGCATAATTTCGCAATGTTAAATAATAAATATGAAGGTTGGAAAGAGTTATGGGAGTATATGTTTTTCAAAAAAAGCATTTGTAATTGACAAAAGAGAAGTTTTAAATATATTCACAAACAAAATATTCGTTTATCTACGTTCCCTTGTAAAATATTATATTCATTGATGAGAAGATATTTGAATACGGAATGAAGTGAAGTTTGGAAGACACCGTTTTGAATTACAAAAGATTAGGGTAGTCGCTGTACTGAGGGGTGTGAAAGGTCTCCGAGGAAGGAAATACGTGCTAAGTTGACTAATGAAGCATCAGGAGGTGTAAGTATGGAGAGAACTCAATTTGTGAACCCAAATTCGTATTTTTTCTCGAGAGATATGAAAAATTCCAGATATTCAAATATACACGGGCAAAAATAAATAAAAAAATAATGGAAAAAATACCTGCCTCGTGGCAATGATAAGAGCAATTAAATACAACGCAAGCAGTCTGAGATAGATTTCCTACTAGATTTTCATGAATAAAATATAATGAACGTTTTCTTTTTTAATAATTATCTCATAGTTTTATATACTCGAAGATATCAAAATATTACAACAGAGATTAAGAACATTTTAGAAAAGGGAATATTGATGTCTACGTATCTACAGGGCTTTTAAAAAAAAAATCATTGAAAGTTTTTACATAACCATTCTTTCGAACAATTTTTTTCCACAATATAATAATGTAAACATAAAACTATAAAAAATCTAAAATACATAAAAAAAAAAAAGTTTAAAAGCATTAAATACAAGTAAATCTTTTTTTTTTTTGATAACGAAATATTTAAAATATAATAAACAAACAACTTTTGAACAATGTTTTAAATTGTTTGGTTTCCCTTTTTTCTTTTTTACACACTAAACTTAGAATTAAAAAAAAAGATTTTTAAAACCAATTTTTTTATTTTTTTATTTATATCACTGTTCTTTTTTTTGTCCGGGAGTCTATTGACTATTCGAGGGAGTATATACGCCCTGGTTCTCTCTCCATACGCATTTAGAGCTCTTTTTTCTATGAAAATTCCTTTAACTTTTTGGCGCGTTTCATGTTAATGTGATATTGGCATTTTCCTGTTACCAGGCGATAGAATATCATAATTTGAACCGACAAAACTTTACCATCATCATCACCACCATCATTCCTTTTACGTACCTAATGGTGCATAAGGTATGTCATTGGTACACCGATTGCTACGTATCGTTATAATTTTTTGTTACATGAAAGTAAGATGATCAGCCTTACGCTTCAGGTACCAGTCCAGGTACCATTTTTTTCCCCATTATAAACAAAGATTAATAATAAAAAATAATGCGACCTCCCCGGGGTTACCCGTACCGAGGACACTTAACAAATATTTTTACATGTGAGAATAAACAAAAAAGACTAATACCCGTATGCAGAGACAAACCTTAAGGTGTGGAAAGTACATTCTATTGTCTTCACCTTTGGGTTATTCTTTGCATTTGAAATTAGAATGTACTTTCCTCACCTTAAGTTTTGTCTCTGCATACGGGTATTAATATAAAAGATAATAAGGAAATATCACTTTTTTAAACACTTTCAAAGTGATATAGGTGTCCAGTAATTAAAAGTAGTATAAAAAATACTTTTAAATTTGTTGATTTGAATTCCCGCCAAAACGGGTTTTTTCATTGGCTACGCCCCTAATTCGTCACGGTTCATGTTGATTTGTTCTTTTCGATTTAAATTTGTGTAGAACAATATCACGAATCTTGACGTCGCAACAACCAAAGCCAAACACGTTGCGTTTTTCTACGAACGTATTTTTATTGAATTTTTAAAAAAAATTATCTATGAAAACATTTCGCCACAATAGCCGCAGTGATTTTGAAAATGGAATTAAATATTTTTAATCCATTTCTTGTATTTTATTGGTATTCGTAGTTTGAGATATTTCCCAGTTAACAAAATGTTCAGACCGTTTTAAACACTACGTTTGAAATAAATATTTTATGTCAACCATGCCGGGAATTAAAACCGAGATCTCTTGCATGGTAGGCAAACGCGCTGACCATTACACCCTGAGGCCGACTGGGTTTATTTATGTTCAAATATGACTTAATTTTTTTTATAAAAAAATACTTGAGCTCAATTTGTATATGTGTGTAACATAAGTGTGTGCAATTTTTCTTATTTTCATATTAATTTAGAATATATAAGTACTGTAAATAACTATAACTATTATTATGGAATTAAAAACTACTTTAGTGAAAAAGTTTGAAATAAACAATGTGGAAGAAAGTATAAATATATTATGTAGCAACTATAAATACAAAATTTTAAATGTAAATATACGTAGTTTAGAAAGGAATTTCAATGAACTGATTATATTTCTCCAAAGAATAGAATTAAAAATAGACATTATAGTTTTAACAGAATGCTGGTTAAAAAAAAATTGTGAACAGAAATACATCGAAGGATATAACTATTATTCTACAAAAAATAATAAAAATCGGGCTGAAGGAGTAGTGGTATACATCAAAAGTAACATTGAAACATTAGTAGAAGAAATATCTATAAGTGGGGCAAACTGCCTACAAATTAAAATAGGAAATAAAAACATAATGGCACTTTATAGATCTCCGGCACAACACAATATAATACCATTTATTGAATCCCTAAATCAATTATTAGATAATAATAAATCTTTTAAGTACGGTGTAGTGATAGGTGATATTAACATTAATACAATAGAAAAAAAGCATCCCAATGCAGATGATTACTTATGCATGTTGGTCTATCATGGTTACGAAATAGGTATAGATGCTCCGACTAGAGTCACACCAAAAACTATTACTTGCCTTGACCACATTCAAATCAAATTATCAACAGGAGCTGACACAGCAGTAATAAAATCTGCAGTCACAGATCATTACATTACATTTCTGGGAATAATAGGGAAAAGGGAAAAAGAGACTGACACTACTAGAAAAATATATGTACGAATAAATTATGACAAAATAAAACAAAAATTGAAAGAGGAAAAATGGACAAACATCCTAAGTCAAGAAAATGCAAGTGAAGCCATGCAAAACTTTGTGGACATCCTCAATACACAGATAAATGAAAATTCTGAAACATTAAAAATTACTCACAAACAAAAAAAGATTACCCCTTGGATCTCAGAAAATTTAGTGAAATGTATAAAAAAACGTGATCACCTACATAGTTTAACTAGAAAACACCCAAACAATGATTCTCTACTCCATTATTATAAAAAATATAGAAATACATGTACCAAAACTATAAAAAAAGTAAAAGAAAAATATTACGCCAACAAAATAGAAGAAAGCAGTTATGATACCAAAACTATATGGAAGGCAATTAAAGAAATAAACAATACGTCAAACAAAAACCAAACACTAATACCGAGCATAGTTGAAAGTGACAGGACATTCACAAATAAACAAGAAATTGCAAATGCACTCAACAAACATTTTTCTACCATAGGAAAAAAACTGGCTGGTAAAATACTTAACAAATTGAATAAAAAAGAGTGGGAACTAGAAAACACTGAAAATATTGAATTTAACTCTCAAGAAATGTTTACAATAAAAGAAATTACAGTAGACGAAATTAAAAAAAACCTAAAAACCCTAAAAACCGACTGCTCAAAAGGACCTGATGGTATAGATGCTAAACTTTTGAAGATTTTGTATGAAGAGATAGCTATACCAATCTGCCACGTATTCAATCAAAGTATAAAAACAGGTGAATTCCCAACCCAGCTGAAGGAAGCTTGTGTGATACCAATTTTCAAAGAAGGTAGCAAAACAGAACTAAATAATCATAGACCAATATCTCTTCTAAACATTCTCAGTAAAGTTCTGGAAAAAATTGTTAACACTCAACTTACTAAATACCTTAGCGAAAATAATCTGCTTTCAACAAATCAATATGGATTTCGTAAAGGAATAGGAACGCAGGATGCCATATTAGACATAACTGAATACATTTATCAAAACGTAGACCAAAATGAAAAAACATTAGCAGTATTCCTTGACCTGGCTAAAGCCTTTGACTCAGTGTCACAAATACTTTTGGTTAAGAAATTACAAGCATATGGAATAAAAGGTGTATATCTAAAGTGGTTTGAAAGTTTTATTTTCAAAAGAAAACAAACTGTAAAAATAGGTCATACAATTAGCGAAAATCTTACCGGAAATTTCGGGGTACCTCAGGGAAGTACATTAGGGCCTACATTATTTCTAATATATGTAAATGGACTATGTAACTTGAATGTTGATGGACGCATTGTAACTTTTGCAGATGATACGGTGCTTTTATTCCATGCTAAAAGCTGGAAAGAAGTGTACAGTAAAAGTGAGAAAGGCTTGGAAAAGACGAAAACATGGCTAGATTATAACTTACTTACACTTAACGCGCACAAAACAAAATATTTGACTTTTAGTATAGACAAACGGAATCAGCCAATAAAAAGAACCCTTAAAATTCATGAATGTACAAATGCAAGAAACAGCGACTGTGACTGCCAAACTATAGAAAAGGTCGATCATATAAAATATCTAGGTATGCACATTGATAGTTATTTAAAGTGGAACATACACGTAGATAAGACAGCAACCAAACTAAGGAAAATGATATATTTATTTAAAAACATTAGAAACATCCTAAACAAAGCAACTCTAATTAATGTATACTATGCTCTAGCACAATCAACTATTAGTTACGGAATAATAGGATGGGGAGGAACAAATAAAACTACATTAGAGCCATTAATAAAAGCCCAAAAAGCCTTACTAAGAGTAGCCAGTAAAAAGCCTTACCAATACTCTACAGACAGACTTTTTACAGAATTTCCAGTACTAGACATAAGACAAATATACATAAAGACAATTTTAAGACATTTCCATCAAAATCCTGACAGACATAATGACGGACAACAAATTTACGACACTAGGCAAAGACAAAAGACAATACTTCTGCTCCCAAAGAAAAAAACTAATTACGGACAAAGGCATTATACGTTTCTGGCCCCTAAGCTATACAACTTTTTAAGCAAGGACATATTGGCGAACAAAATGAAAAACAATATTTTTAAAGCTAGAGTACATACATGGATTACTAAAAAGACTAGACAGGAAGCTGAGGAATATGTTTCATATATAAGAATGTAATTATAGTTTCCTGAAAATCCTTTTTCGTTTTATTGATGTAGATATGTTTTAATTTTTAATTTTTTTATTTCTTTTAAATTCTTACACAATTGATGTGAAATTATGTACAATTATGTATGAATAAAAAATACTCTGACACTCCGGAACGTGCCTGTAGGCCAGTGGAGTGGCTATATCCATAAAAATATATATATATTGAATGTACCTACCTATTGTATAGACATTTTGTTAACTATGTATTTGTATTGTATTTTATATTGGATTAAATAAATAATAAAATAATAAATAAATAAATTTTTGTTTTATATACCTCAAAAAAATCACCATTGTCAAATCGTATCAATCAGGCAATACACATTTGCAAACGTTTTTTCCAATTTTCATAGGCCTCTCGGCCGATTTCGGAATGGTTTTTGGTCCCACTGCAAATTTTCTTTTATTGTCTTAATCGAATCAAAATGCTTTCCGCAAAGTAATAATTTGAGTTTAAAAAACAGGAAAATGTCACACAAAGCAAAATCAGTTGAGAACAGTGCATGAGGAATAACTTTTACGTTGCTTTTGGCTAAATACTCTCGTACTAGAGAGATGTGCGATAAAGCGTATTAACGTCATTGAAAAACTAATGGTTATCTTTCAATACATCTGGCCTTTTTCTATAAGTATTCTTTCTCAAATACTTCAAAACGCCTTAGTAATATTCTTTATTGACGGTTTGCTAGAAATTCTAAGTACACACTTCCATGATAATCGAAGAAACAGTCAAAATCCTTGGTTTTTTATACCCCATACCCCTAGGTCTCATCACTTGCAATGATGCGCTGAATAGCAGTATTGCTCGTAGAAAGCATCTCTTCAGCAACAGATTTGATCTTTTTGACGAAAATTAAGCGAAATTCCCAGAACACAATAAATACCACCTTTTTGACCCAGCTGCCACAAACAAATAAGATGGTCAAGAAAAGCTTCAATAGTCCTGCTAATTAAAAAAAAAACAGTATCTTCAGCGCGGTTCTTTTCAATGACACCATAACGGGATATTATTTAATCTAGTTAGACAGACTACACAAAATCCAGAAAAAATGTGAAATACTTTTTGTGATGCTAGCTTTCATATTATGTATATCTAAATTCAATGTAAGTGTAAACATTGTCTATATTTTTAATCACCTATGCGCTTTGTAACTGCAGGACATGGTATTTAGATTATATTTTTTAACTATTATTTATACATTTAAAACACTTCTTACTCATTTTTATGGAGTGTAAATGGAGGCTAGATTTTTTAACGTCCGTGCGCTATGTAGCTGCAAGACGTGTTGTAATCTAGATTTTATATAAATATTTAAATTTAGTCTTAATGAAAATGGGGAACTAGAATCTGAACCGCCTCTGGGCTCTGTAGCTGCAGGGCGTGTTGGGATTCTTATTGTACAGCGCCCTTGAAATAATTTTCAAGAAAAAAACGCTATATTTTTATTTATTTTTTTTTTTTTTTTATTTAATATAATCATACAATGCATATACATTATACTCCCAGGAGTTATTAGAACTCATTCCGGGACTGAGGAAAATATAACAATTTTATAAAGTACATGATATAAAGAGTTACAAGAGACATCGCATTTCTGGCTAATCTTAAACCAGTTCATACAAATAGAAATTTGAAGATCAACCAGATCAGATTAATTTCAATAGAGATATGCCAGTTTAAAGTGTAACAATTATACAATTAAAAATATACATCCTAACTACAAACAAACATCTTACCTTAAAAGAAAAATCTAACAATTATAAAAAAAGTACATCATTTAAAGATCAACCAGAAATGGACCAGTTTAATGTATAACAATTATAACAAAATACATAATATGATACATAATATATAAATTATAGAAAATAAATAAAATTACAAATTGCATAAAGTGGCTACTTAAATCAGTCACTGATAGCCTAAAACACGCCAAGCAATCCATATTCCTTTCTTAAAAATGTTAATTATTAACTATTTTTTAATCACTTTTAAAATGACGTTTTAATACAACATTGACCAACCTAAAACTTTAAATTTATAACCTTTCTTTTTGCAATAAATAATACCAGGGGTCAGAAACAAAAACTGTTTTAAATCACCGAATAGTTGAAAACGAGGGATATAGCCCATAAGATTCTTAAAAATTTATTGTATTTTAGTAGCTGTAATTTTAAGGTAAAAAAAGGTTCAGGCATTAAATCTTGTTAACAAGAAAAAACTTCGTTTGACCAATACAAATACAAATAAACAAATATATCTGCCATGTTTAAAAAGTATTAAACACTAGAGCGGATTGCAAACAGCGACTTTCGATTACCAAATTTAAACAGAGTCCAAAATTTGCATATTGGCATGCTGATTAATAAAAAATACAGCAAAAAAATCTGAATTGCACAAATTCTAGCGCAAAGGGCCTGAAATTTTGAAAATACAACAAAAAACACCGAATTAAAATTTTGAGCATAAAATAAAGGACTAAAATTTCAAATAAAATAACTTTTTCCGTATACTTCAGATGTCTTTAAAAACATTTTTTTTTATCATAAGAAAAATAAAATAAAGTACTTTGATGCTATTAAAAGTATTTTCAATATATTTTTAAAACTTTAGACTCTTAGTTTTGCAATAAATGAAATTCAGGAAAGTTAAAATTATTGTTTAATTTTAGAAAATTTAATTAAGTTTAATAAAATAACTTACAAAAATAACTTTAAAATATTGGAATGTTAAAAAAAACTACTCATAGTATTTATTGTGATAAAGTTTTACCTTCATAATAAATTTTCACGTAACAGATGATCGAGATGTGATGCATTTTATATTTTAATGCAGTGCTCTATAGTGCAAAAAGGGTGTGAAAAATGTAAAAATTTGAAACATTTATAAATAAAGAAATGTAATAACAAAAAGGAAAATGATGATCATGATAATGAATACATAATATATTTTTAATCTGAAATGTCAGTATTTGGCAATAAAAATATACAAAAACTTAATTACTGAAAAATGGGACAAGGAATGATTTTTTAGGGTATACAGGAGTAAGCGGCTCAGAAAGAGTTCTGGAGAGATTGTGTGGATGCCATATGCTCTAACCTTAGAGCGGACATAGGTTGAGTACATAAGTAAAATGTTTTAAGCTGCTAATGAAAATCATGATGGAGTTTTCATAATCGTCATTTCTCTATTTGCATCCGGTGGTGTATGGGGTACTACATACGAATTTAGTATTAAAAGGCATTAGGATCAGTTTTGTCACATGAAACGTAAGCTAATAAGTCTTACGTTCAGGGATATTTACATTCTGTATTGAAGAATCAATTTGAAGACTTATATACCATATCGGAAATCGAACCTTTGACATCAAGTTAAAATGGTAGGTGAACGAGTCAATCACTAGACTGAAAAGCGGACTTATTCCCCTCGATCAAATTTTTCAGATTTTCATCTGAGAGCACCTATCGAGTCAAAAACACTCGTCAAAGATTCAGGTTCCATTTTAGGCAGAACTATATTATGCTTCATTCAAGTAACGTATACGTAAAAAGAATAGCGATTGGAAACTATTCAAAGGATTATTTATTAAAATAGGCTGAAAATGTAGTTTCTGTAGTGTGAATACGATTTCAGTAAGGCTTTCGTTTCCCAAGTCTAACTGAATCAGTTTAAATATATTCAGAGCCTAAGGCTTTATGCTAAAGATTTCCCTAAGGCTAATGGCTGTACTATTGTCAGGTAACTAATGTAGGCAAGGGATTTGAAATTATGAATTGGCTAAAATGAAAGCTTATTTTTACGAGTATATTAAATGAAATAAAAATTGAGCCTCATTGATATTTTTGTAATCACACGAATAAATAGTCTTATTAAAACTTTTATTCTTAAAAAAATTAAAATATAATGAAAAAATTCAATTCATCTTTTTATCACTTTATTATTTTTAATAGAATAACCCGTAATGCCTTTATTTTAAAAACTTTTCCGCCTCGTGGTCAAATGTACAGTGCATTTGCCTTTCATGCAAGAAGCTCAGTCAACGGATGAAATAGTTGAGAAAATTTGAAAGTTCAAACATAGGCAGAATGATGAATGTAACACAGTGTGAAAGGTGGCCACTTTAACCAGCCAATGACATGTCATAAGCCCTGTAAATGTCTAGACTCCCATATTCCCTTCTCAAAAATGTTTTCCCTCAATGTAGCAACACATTTAAATATGAACACCTCCCAAGGGAGAAAATACAGCCAGTCTGCAAGCATTAGGACATATTCAAAACGTTGTTAAAAACTTTTGGCTATAAATTGATTGTAGATCACTTTGCTGATCCGAAATATAAAAAAGAGTTTCCCACACTTACAAAACTAGATTAAAAACAGAGGGTTCCCTGGTCGTTTTCTGAATTACATATTACTTTGGAAAACGAGCATTTGATTACGTTATTGTATCATAAACATGGAAGATCTTTAATTGAAAAAAAATAACTGAAAAAAAAACAAGCTCAATACTTCCTAGAGGCTGTTAAAGGGTAAAAAAACAAATGTTTATAACATAAAAGTGTGTAAAATATTAATAAGTCTTATGACTTACTGGTAACTCAATATAATAAAAACGAAAAGCCAAATGAATTAATAAATTGTTTATTTGAATTTCGACATTCAACAGAAAAATAAATCAATGGAGCTGAATAAATTGTCAATTTTATGTAGTTAAGTTAAGTTTTAATAAATAATCTATTTGTAAATATAAAAAGCACTGCTTATGTGCTTAATGTGACGGTGCAGGGTATATAAAATAGCATTTAAAGAATCGAACCCGAAATCTAAACTATAATTGAGAAATGTGCTTACCCGTACCTAACATTTTTGGTCAGCGTCTAAAAAAATTATCCGTCTCTGTAAAAAGATACGTATTCCTTTTTTAAGGTAAAATAAATAAAATAAATGAACTCATTATGACAAAAAGTATTGGTCACCACTAATGATAGCTTAATTCGTTGGTTGGAAACAGGGGCAGTTAAAACACGTTGAGGATTTCAGCATACGTGTAAACTACACGATAAAAAGCTTTAGCAACCCCCTGATGCGAGAATCCAGGTTAATTTATTTAACTTGGAAACGAGAGAAAAGTTAACTTAAAAATCTAAGTGTTATCAGATTGTGAAATTAACGGATCATCATATTAGGGCATTGTTTTTTTTTATCGAATCAGGTAGGGAGTAAGTGGTTATGTTGCAGACTCACAGATCAGAGGTTCGAACTTTGCTCTCACACAGTAGGGGAATATCACATACTTTGAATACCTTAATGAAAAAAAAAAATATATGGATATTGTGGAAAAAGGTTTTTATTAAAAAAAAATATAATACAGTCAGAATAACACGAAAACGTGACAAGATTGGCCTTGACAATCGTAACGTTAAGATTGGTGAAACAAAAAATAATTCACGACGGTCTATGTAAACAGTCAAAAATGTCAGTCAAAATTTTACCAAATCGTGGTGAATTAAGCGCGTGGCCAATGCGATGAATTGACAGTGTTTCATGGACCCTCAATAATCCACAATTGCAAAAAAATTACATTTTCTTATTTTGAAAATTTCTGAATAAAGATGTCGGTAATAATGTAGTATTATATCCAGAGTTTTCCCTCCTTTCAACGTCTTCTATTTTACATTTCTTATGCACATCCTTTTTATGGAATTTTAAGTACTATGCAATCAAATCGGGTTGTGGTCTTGTGGCTAGTGTCTCGAACTCACGGACCAAAGGTCTGTGGTTCGATTCCCACTCTACCCCAACTTGATTCCATTTTCTAATAGTGAGTTATTTACAACTCGTTGAAAATGGCCCTCAAAATTATATATTTGGGTAAATCATAAGAACGCAAATATTTCTTTTTTCCTTTAAAAAAAAAATAAAAAAATCTATTACCTACTTCTACTGATCATTAAAATAATTAGTAACGAGAAAATGTTTAAAAAGGCTTTACAAAATAGACAGTAGAAGTAGATTGAAGTCAAATAGATTGTGTCATTCGATCACACTAATTAGAAAAAATATGCTTCACAAATGTGTACTCAATATTTATTTGTACGTTTCATAAAATAAAAATATAAACCTAAAAAGAGAAAACCTTTTTTTACAATTTAATTTTAAATTACATTAGTTTACAAATTCATTAACCTATTGTAGATTTTAAAAATGTGTTTATGTTAAGCCAAAATAATAAACAAGAAGAAAAAATAAGTTTAAAAAAAAAAATACATTATTATAACACATTTAGGATAGAAGTAAAAAATTGTATTCGTATTTTTTTTATCTAACAATCATTGATAAATCTAAATTTTCATTTGTAATTCAAATTTATTTAAATTTGTTGCAAGAGAGAGGGAAAACATTTTTGAGAAGGGAATATGTGAGTCTAGGCATTTACAGGGCTTATGACACGTCATTGGCTGGTTTAAGTGGCTACTTTACACACTGTGTAACATTCATCATTCTGCCTATGTTTGAACATCCATATTTCCTCAACTCTTCCATCTGTTGATTTTTGTGAAGTAAAAGAGCTGAAAGCTTTATCATGTGTACCTATTTCCCAATTCACCTACTGAATTTAGGTTGGAAATATTTACTTATTAATTTATTTATGCTTTATTAAGTTAGGTCATAACATTTTAAGAACTCGTATAAACTTATAATGACATTACAATTTTTTTTCAAATTACAGCTGCAAATGATGATAAAAAATGTAGTCATATTTCCCAAGACCAAAAATAAAAAAAATTCACTTGTAAATTAAAATAATAATATTAAATAAAGATACTATAAATGTATTCTCGAAGGAATATTATGCGGTGGTCTCTTTCCTTTTGTAAAATCCAGTTATGGATATTGAGAAAACGAAATTCCTACGTGGGCAAAACCCTAAATTTTATTTAGCGGAGTGGACTGTCTTAAATTTTATTGAAAAAAGTAAGTATCATCGATATGCGGTTTGCATTGTCAATCGCTTACAACCCCAAAAATTGAGATATATTAGGAATAGAGGCCACTAACCTAATCTTTGTTCTTGATGGACTTGCTGTGGTCCAACTGGTCACTTGCGAGTGGCACCAACACAAGGGCAGGCACCGCGGTGGACCAACAACACTGGTGGTTGGTGGAAAAAAAGCTTATGATGCAGCACACGTTCAACAAAATAAACGCGCGATGCACGACGCGAGGTCTCAATGAGGCGGGTAATCAAAAGATACTGAGGTGCGAAGTGAACAATGGTTGTGGGTACAGAGGATGTAGAGGTTGTGATAATACTTGAACAATGCATACCCCCATAATTTGCAACCAATGGATAAAGTCGTATGTGCAGTATTTAAAACTGTCTTAAATATTTCGAAAGTTTGTCTCAATGTATATTTTATTTACGTATTTATTTAACATTTTACGCATAATTTTCATTGTACATGGGTGGGTTTATTGCAAAATGGCAATTTTTTCCAAACAATCAATAAAATAAATATTTCTTTCATTAAAAAAAAAAACAAAATATTACAAAATATTAAGTATCCTGGGCATGGGTAACCTTAGTGAGGCTAATATATTTTTCTGTTTAATATTTATTGCAATGAAAAAAAATGAAAATAATGATAGATAAATTTTACTTAATAAATTATCAAAAAAACATTATTTCATAGTGCTTTCGGATTGTGAATCGATGATCTCTAATACTAACTCTTGTACTTTAATTGCTTGACCGCAAACCATCCCTTGACTTCAAATAAACAGCAACGCAGCGAATAAAAACTTTACCACCATAGATATAAATTACATTTTTTATTTAGTTCTGTACGGTCGCATTGCGCCATATAACTTTGCACAAATTAATGTGCACAGATTGCTACTAGCGACCATCGTAACTAACGAATTAGATTTAATTTAATTTTTTTACAAAAGAGTATTTAAAAAATCTAAGAAAGTTTATTTATATTTTTTGTGTGGCTATAAATGTAAAACGAGTCTTTATAAGAAAAAAAAATACTTGATATATCTCTTTTATTTATTTAAATTATAAAATTGTATTTTTTGTATATCTATTATACTTTTTCACGTCGGATTTTTAAAGTGAAATTTGTTTTAATATGCTGGATTTGTATTCTAAGATATTTTTTTTTCTATGCAAATAATAATTATACAAATGAAGATGATGCCAATACCATAATAAGTCTATTTTATCTTGTAAAAACAGCATAAAAATAGAACAACAAAAAACGTATGACCACAAAGTTACTGCTTTAAATTTGAATAATAATATATAATTTATTGTAAACAAAATGTGATTAAATAAATAAATATTTTTGTTATTTATTTATAAAATGATGTTTTATCTACTTTAAAAAAAATAAAGTCCTATCACGCTTTTTAATATCATTTTTAAATTGGCCAAAAATTACTATAGTAAAGGTTTCATTATTTTCCCATGCGACGCGGCTTGATTTAAAATTCGTATATTATAAATTACATAAAAACGAGACGTTTCGTACCCTATGGGACAAACGACATGTATTACGCTACCGCGTTATACTTAGGTGATGTTTGTAAAATTATAAAAATAAAATAAAAAATAATAATATAATAAATTAAATTATTCTTATTATTATACGGAATAAATACTTGTAATAGAGTCTACGAAAATTTTTATTTTGTTCATATTAATTTTGTATAAGGGAAGAGACCATTGCAGGAGACTGCTGCAAGATATTGCTATTAAGCGTATTGTCTAGATGTTTATTGAAATAAATGTATGTTCATGTGGTTATATTGAATGTTTATTTTTGCTATTATTTAATTAAAACAGAGAAGGCAACGGGAAACCACTCTGGTCATCTTTTTCCAGGAATCACTACGGCAAACACATCAATAAGCAGTCATCCTGGCTGCAAAATGTAAAATTAGCGCAGGACAGATACATATGCTCTCGTTGTAGTGATAGTCAACGTAGGGAGGACCCGGCATGGCACTAAAATTAGAAGATTATTTAATTATGTACGAGCTTTCACTTTTCACTGTGTTGTATCCCAACTCAACACAGGGCACTTGGCCTCACAGAATTTGGGATAAGTTATAATTTTTTTTTGTAATAAATATGATTTTTTTTATGAATAAATAAATATTTCAAATAATGAATTAAACTTGGATTTTGTTCCAATAAAATTATATTATTCTAGAATCGCAAGTTTGTAGAGTACGAAGTTTTGCAGTATGTAACAAAATAGTATAGAAGATACTATGTTTGTTGTAGGTAAACCTGCATTCTCCAAAGCCCAGGCTTACTACGACGATTTAAGGCTCTGCTTTAACTTTACCTGATTTATACAAGATGAAAAATATTTATTCAAGCCTTTGTCAAAAACATAATAAACTCGGGGTTACTGGATCATGTTATAATATCTTTATTTTTATTTATTTTACTATCATGTTTAAAATTGGTAATGTAATAATTCAGTCTGCAAGAACTACATTTGCAGCGTATCTTGATCACTTATGAAATAACACACTGAGCTGTACAGTTATATTATAAGGAAATACCATTAGAAATAAGAGAGCAAAAAAATGTTATTTCATTTAAATGTCAATTAAAAAAACACGTGTTTAGCAGATAAGTTTTAAAAAGTAATCTTATTCGTGTTAGCTTCATAAAAGTTTTCTTTTTAAGTGTACGTATATCGTTTAAAAAATGATAATAATTAGTATATTTTTTAATAATAATTAGATAAAAGTTAATACTAGGACATTCATTTATTTTGTTTGTACTATTTAAAGATAAAATAAAAAAGAAAAAAAAAGAAAATAAAAAATAAAATCAAGTTGATATGTCTTACGAATCAAATACATTCCAGAGAATAATAATAAACCACCAAAATATTTTATGTCTTAGTTAACAAGTGCACATTATGCATAACTTATTTTGTAATATATTGTTTATTGTAAATAAAATAAATTATAAAAAAAAAGCAAAAATATATTATCATCTATTTTGTATAATTTAATAAGTGAAGATATATGCATGTGAAGTTATATGTACTAATACCAAAAAATTTCACGTTTTCTGTTATGCATTTTTGTTGCATTACCTTATAAAATAAAATTGAAAATAAGTAGAATGTCACACTTGCCAGGAAACGAACCGGGCACATACAGCACAGTAATACGCTTATCACTAGAATGCAAGGGGGTCTCACAAAACAAATATAATGTAATATCGTTGTCAAGAAGTACAAAGGGGTTTTAAGATATCATTTATTTTTAAACTTATTACAACAGAGAGGGAAAACATTTTTGAGAAGGGAATATGGAAGTCTAGTCATTTATAGAGCTGATGACCTGTCATTGGCTGGTTTAAGTGGCCACTTTACACACTGTGTAACATTCACCATTTGTATTTAAATTTATTGCAATTATTTTGTAAATTTTCCATTAAAAATAAACGTAAAAATGGCATTTTTCAATAAAAAATTATAAAAGTGCCATCTATCAATAATAAGTTTCATATTTTCGTTTAGAATCACCTTAAGTAGAATGGTGAATTTTTCGATGTGAGCGAAATGATCACTCATCATCATCATCGTTCCCTTTCCGCACCTATTGGTAAGGCACTGCATTAGTGCACCAATTGCAGCGTATCTTGATGGTTTTTGTTTCATGAAGGTAAGATGATCAGTCTCACGCTTCACGTACAAGTCTAGGGACTGAAATATTCTGGTGTAAAAGCACCCTTTCTAATAAATATTTCGTATCAAACATGTCGGAAACCGAACTCGAAACCTCTCGCTTGGTAGACAAACGCACTGACCATCACACCAAAAGGCTAACAATGATCACTTACTTAGTTTAGAATAGATTTTTACCCTGTAAATGGCAAGAAATTCTAAACAGCTCCGTTGAAATAATATAAAAATTATGTGAGTACTAAATTGTTTAAACTTGCACTTTCGATGTCTAAAAAATTTGAAGTTTACAGTTTTACTATCCATTGTATTTAATTTTTTCAACTCAACAATGGCATAACTCTTAGAAATTATTGTTTTTTTCTTGTTAGAGATATGTTTTAACAGTTTCTCAGCTCAATAGCTAAATTAGAACATTGCAATAATTTACATAACAACTTTAACCCTTAATATTAATTAATTACTAAACATTGTGCATATATTTCACATAAAATATGTACAAATATTGTTTACATAAGCTGATATAAATAATTCTTTGTTACAAATCAATATAGATCTGTCTAAACTTTGTTCAGCCTTTACTCAAAACAAGTAATTTCTAGTTATTTCCGAATATAAATGAACCATTGATACATACCAAGATAAACACGTTTATGTTTGTTTATTTATTTTTAGTAAACAAAAGACTTACAAAAAACCAATGATTAAATATAAATAAAAACTATAGGTTTAATTATATTTTTCTTTTTAATCCTAAGTAAATACAATGTACAAAAAAACAAACTAGTTTAAGGGCTTTATATTTCAACGTTATAAATTTATTTTGAATAATCGAAAACATAAAAATATGTTTTTTTATTTTTATAACAAGATAAAAAATAACATTTCTTTTTTTATTTCACAATTGTAGTGTGCATTACTTTACAAATTGTTACCCTATCACATAATGCAGACTGCATATACAAGTTAGAAGTAAATTAATAGAAAGCAGATAGCTGCTTAACTGCCGATACGTACATAAAAATAGATCCATATTATCCGCAGAAACCGTGTTCAGAAAGCTAATTGATGGGTGAATTCTGACTTGCATGTGTACGGTTAATGGGTGCGTAAAACAGCGCATGAGATCTCACTCAAGTAAAATTATTGGGAACATACAAACTAATCACTTTCAATATATTTGAATTATATGTATGTACATAGTATTTCCAGAAATCAGCTTCAAAACGCCTCCCAAGAAAAATTTGGCAATGAAATTCGAGGGTGTTGTAGTCCAGCATTTCTGCTAGAAATAATATTATAGATACAAAAATGGATAAAAGACAAAGGTATCGTCAAAATCGCTCTTGAACCTTAGTTGTTTTAGAAATGTGGTTTGGTTCAGAAGGGTTGAATAGGGAAAAATATGGCACAGTTTTCTAATATGCTGCGGACTTGTGTATCATCAATATGTATTTATTTATTTAAATGACGGACTTCTGCAGTCCATTCTAATGATGGTAAATACAATTTCTTATAATAAATACAGGCACTCATGAAATAAAATAAAACTAAATAAAATTAAAGCCCGAAAAAAAAATACTACCTCAAGACAAGATCCGGTCTATCTTAAGGCTTAAGTTTGGTAAAACGAGTGCAAAATTAGGAAATTATATAATTTTGCCAAATTAAAACGAATGTGTTTTTTTAATCGCGCATGGATAAAAACAATACTCTTTAAAGGAATTTCTATTAAAAAATATACTTAAAAGTTTTACGTTACTAAAATATAATTACTTTTAGACCGGCAAATTATGCCATTTCAAATTCAGACCTAACTTAGGTATTTGGGATCTCAATAAAGACTAAGCACATTTTTGTGACATTTTCCTTTATTTCTTCTTAAAAAAAATATATTGAAATACTTGTTGAAACCTTTTCTTATAGAACTGTAATCTTTTTTTTTGTAAAAAGAAGATAATTCCTGTAGTAATATTCAATTTAAAACAATATCTTACTGACTTTTTTCTGACCTTCAGACTAGCCCTTACTGAAAACGATTAGGGTTAATATTTTTATTAATCTACAAAGACTTACACTAAAAAAGTCCAGATCTTGTCTCAAGTTTGCAATACGACACAATCGGGACAGTGGTACATGTGAGTTATAGTTTGTGCTGTGTTGATCGAGGAACAGCAATTTAAAAAATACGCGAGGAAGATACGATCGACAAAATCAATAAACTTTCGGAAAATAATAAAATTAATGTCTTATTTGTATTTTTTTTTTATGAAAAATTAAAAAAAACGCTTTGGCCTATCAACCTTTAGCAATTCCAAGCCCAGGTGCTAATTTTCAGGACTTGCCCTGATGGTGAGTAAGTGAGATTTCACCTTTAAAATTTCCTCTGCGACAAAATGTTTAAAGTGATGAAATAACCTCCACAGCAAACTTGTGATCATCAATCTTATAGCACTTCCCGATCCTGAAAGGTACAGGGCCGAATTAGGCTTATTTACATAACTAGATTTTAAAAAAAAACATAATTTAAAACGTTTCCTGATTGAAAAATCATATTTAAATTTTAATCAATTTTATTTTCTTTGTAAAATAGTGTTATTTAAATTCGTTTACTTAAATGCATAAAAAGATTCACTTATTTTATTAAAAAAATATTTTATAAAAAAGTTTATACACACAAATCTTTTTCTAAGGAGGACTGAACGGTTTTTATAATTTCGGCTGAAATTTATTTTTATTTTATTTATTTCTTCTGTTATTTAGCTTGCTTGTCCAGTTTGTTGTTGAATTAGCAATTGTTCTCGCTTTATTAGTTTTTTTTTTGGTTTCAATTGACAGAATTGTTGAAAAGGGATCAATTTGTAGTAGATGTAAAAATTGTAGTCTTTGTAGCCATTTTAGTTTTACTCATTATGTGGTCAATACAGATTCTTCGAAATGTTTTTTCTCTCTGTTGCATTGAATTTTAATCGTAATAACTCCCCAGAGAGCCTTGTTCACCCTTGTCTACAAACATTAAGACATACTCAATATATTGATAAAAATATTATTTGGGCAAGATGACATAAGTAAATGACTAAATATGTTAATATGTGTGACTTGAGTACATATTATATTTATCATTTGTAAATTATATTTTTTTGACTTATTTATTTATTTATATAAAGGTAGTATAAAATAACGTATTTCAAACTTTATGAGGCCAAGAGTACTATGTTGAGTTGGGATACAACATAATGGAAAGTGGAAGCATGCATATTGGCTTAAGGTAATTCCTTTCTACCTACCTAAAGAGCTTTATTTCAGAAAAAAATAGAGTATATATCGCACCTTTAAGACGAGAAAGACTCAACTAAAAACTTTTTGGGAAATTGAAAAAAAAAAAAAATTGTAACACCTTTGTATTCTTTTGTCGATTTTTTCGTATTTTTCGAAAAAAGCACCAAATTTTGAGTAAAAAATTATACCAAAGGCTATTAACTATGAATCTTTGAAATAAAAGCGTTATAAAAATAAATTATTATTACAATATTTGAGTTTGTCCAAATGTTCATAGACAAAAGACTGGATTTCACCCCCTCGGGAGTCATTAAGATTAACAAATTACAACATGGATGGAGAATACCTTAAATAAGGGAATATGGAAGTCAAGGCATTTACAAGGCTTATGACCTGTCATTGGCTGGTTTAAGTGGCCACTCTACACACTGTGTAACATTCACCGTTTTGCCTATGTTTGAACATCCACATTTCTTCAATTCTTCCATCTGTTGATTTTAGTGAAGTTAAAGAGCTGAAACCTTTATTGTTGTGAAGAGATTCATCTGACTGAATTATTTCACATACTAGGCAACGCCTGAAAACAATTTTTCAATTTTTGAACTTCTTCTTGGACCAGTTGGTTTCATTACAATATTTGAGTTTGTCCAAATGTTCATAGACAAAATACTGGATTTCACCCCCTCGGGAGTCATTAAGATTAACAAATTACAACAGGGATGGAGAATACCTTAAATAAGAGAATATGGAAGGCAAGGCATTTACAGGGCTTATGACCTGCCATTGGCTGGTACTTGTACAAAATTTGTTCTTTTGGTCTATATAAATTGGTTATGTTTTTTTTAATTAATTTAGTTTTGACACGCAGTGAGGGAACATTATTACATTTAAAATAATTATACAAACAATGTAAACGTATAAATAAATGATAAATCGATTAAAATAAAGTACTGGATAATATTTGTCTCAATATAATATGTATGCCATTGTTTGTTGAAAAAAACTTTATATTTGATTTAGCATTTTAATATATATATTTTTTAAACCACTCCGGTTCTGTCCAGACCTCGTTTGTATATTATTGTTTAGCCGCGTTGGTGCTCCTTACTAAACTTGTAGAATGGTTTTCTCAGAAAATAGCATCATCAGTCACTGCCTCCTGGTGGTGGATTTGCATCTAATTTCCTTTTTTTGTTGTTAAATGACAAGCAGCGCCTTCCGATAATGTTAAGGCATAATAAAAAAAAAGATCGATAAAGAATACACAATTAATGTTCTACATGTTGGACATACCCATTTAAGTATTGAAAAGCGCCTTAAGGCCCTTATACTGCAAAGATGCGACATTTTGTCACCCCTTGACTACTGTCATCAAGATTGCTTTGTCATAATGCTATTCTTAAAAACCCTCCGGCAATTTAATTACAAAGGCAAATGAAAAAGTGGCGACAATAACAAATACGTATTTATACTTGTTCATAGCTTTTCTGCCACATTTAAACTTTTATTAACAATATTTTGAGTTTGTCCAAACTTTTGTTTACAAAGACTGGATTCAACTCCCTAGGAAGCTGTTAATAATTACGTATTACAACGGAGATAAATAACATTTGAGAGAAGGTAATGTACAAAAATTTGAACAAACTTAAAATATTGTTGATAAATTCACCTGTTACGTAGTTGAAATAATTAATTAAGATAAGTAAAACATCGTATGTTAAAAATGCTTTTTTTCGTAGGACTTTTTTAGAGTACAATACAAAATTTAAAGTTATAGATTACACAAACATCACTCTGGCAGATTTAAAATTTACACTAAAAATACATTATGTAATTTAGTAGACATTATAATAATAAATATGTACATATTCTTTCCCCTCCTTATCTTCTTTTTAAGCATTCTTGTCCTAATCCCACCCAATTTATAATAACTTACGGTTCTTATAAAAAATATGAAAAATTATTTGATTATTGAAAAATATTTACATTGCATAAAAATAACATTTGTATATGTATAAACTTATAAGTTTTAATTTAATATGAAATATATTTTCTGTGATAACTTTATAGAAATTTGTTATTAGTTCTGAGTTTATACATTATATTTGTTTGTTTACTAAAAATATGAATGTAGAACTGTTGATTTTCCAAATAAAATTAAATAAAATAATAAAAATAAAAAAAAATCACCAGCTTCTATTTGACTTCTATTTAACCTTCTCTAAAATGTTCTTCATCTCTGTTGTAACATGTTAAACTTTTTTTGTTTCTTGTCAAACTTCTTCCTTTGGATATTCTGTGTAAGGAATATATTTTTAAAAAAACAATCCAATTATTACAATATTTTGAGTTTGTTCAAATGTCCCAATTTGGACCAACTTGTCCAAGAAGAACAATATACATTGAAAAACTGTTTTCTGGCGTTGTCTAGTATGTGAAATAATTTTATCAGATGATTTTTTTTAAGACAATTAAGTTTCAGCTTTTTCATTTCTCTAAAATAAACAGATGGAAGAAGTGAAACAATGTTGATTTTCAAACCTAAGCAAAGTGGCGAGTGTTACACAGTGTGTAAAGTGGCCACTTAAGCCAGCCAATGACAAGTTATGAGCCCTATAAATGCCTAGACTACCATATTTCCTTCTCTAAAATGTTCTCCATCCCTGTTGTAATTTGTTTATATATTTATTTATTTAACACTTTTATTTTTTTGTTTAAAAAAATATTTGCGTTCTTATAATTTACCCATTTACAAGTATTTTAATTTTGGCGGCCATTTTCAATGAGTTGTAAATAACTCATTAGTATAAAACTGAGGTTGAGTGGGGTTCGAACCTCGAAACTCTGGATCCGTGAATGAACGTGATGAAAATATTTTTGAAAAGGGAATATGGAAATCAAGGCATTCACAAGGCTTGTAACCTGTCAAGGCTGGTTTAAGTGGCCAATTTTAGATACTGTGTAACATTTACCATTCCGCCTATGTTTAAATATTCACATTTCTTCAATTCTTTTTGGCTTTTATGAAGTTACAAAACTAAAACTTTTATCGTGTGGACGAGGTTTACCCAGCTGAACTAATTCACCTACTAGGCAACATTTTTTCAATTTTTACACTTCTTCTTGTACCATTTAGTTTAATCAATAATGATTTAAGCTTGTTCAAGTGTTTGTAGACAAGCCTCTCAGTTGCAATTTAGATATGATTCCTAGGGATGAAATCCAGCCTGTCTTCAAACATTTGGACAAACTCAAAACATTGTCGAATGTTTTCATTCACATGGGTGGTTCAAGAATGATGTCACTAGTCAAATTACGGAAGTCACATACTCATAAGTCTCATAGTCACAAGATTCTACGACGAGAGAGTCTCGCATAAGGCTCCAGTAGCTCAATCACAAATAACTATCGACATGCTTAAAAACATGCGAAGCATTTGAGCGATCACAATAAACAATAATGAACATGCTTAAGCTATCACAGTCATTGGTCAACGCGTGTGTAATCTCTAATACACGCTCGTGTCGATTTGTTTTTTCCTCATAAATAAATACAGTTAATTGGCCGAAAATCGGCGTTCAATATAAAAAATAACACAATATTTTGCATTTGTAAAATAGTAAGGAGTATCTAACACAAACAAGTGAACATTAAATTGCAATTAATATGGCGACTGCTTTTTTTGACATTAAGCTTACCAAACGCTGGCTTAATGCATGAATAGCATGATAAATAATTAATAAATAAATGAAAACAGTAAAATTCAAATATGTGATTGCGCAGCAGAATTATACATCGCAAAACGTAAATATTTTGACAGTTAATATTAGGTGTTCACGGATGTTGCATTGTGATCGCGAATACGATAAAAAACCATGATGAAAAGTTGTAATCACGTCGCTTTTTTGCACGTCGATAGTCATTTGTGATTGAGCTACAGGTAACTATTGCATTCCATCATAATTACGGAGTACTATTTAACTCTTATTAAATAATCGCTTTGCGCGCGGTGATGTAACATCCTGTTACCACTAGTAAAAGACGGAATATTCTTAAGTTAAGACAATTGTAAAAAAAACATGGAAACAAAGATACGGTTTAATGATTTTTTTCCATAATTTATGCAAATAAACATACAATTTGGCCCTGTTATAACAAAATAAATGAAGAATCACAAAAACGCTACTCATATTACGCGCGTACGTCCCCCATCACTGCCATTAACCGACTGAAGACTGAATATGTTTTACACAACACACGCCATAGAACAGCATCTCTGTCTTCCTTGTTATGAGTTCTATCTTCGTGTTCTCTCTTATACAGATGTGTTGCTGAATTGGCGGACATTCATTCTTCGTGTAGCAAGAATAAATATTTTTTGTATTAACATCCAGCAAAGTTATAAAAATTTTATTTTCCAAATCCGATGTGTAAATGTACATTTGATGATTACCAAAAATACGAGTTCATTATTTAAAAAAATAAGAGAGACATATCAAGTCTTGTGTTCTATGTCAACTAGTGTGACATCACAGCCACACAAGAGTTAAGAATACCGTTCTGTTTGTGCAATAGAACCATATGAGGAAGTAAATTATTGTCAAAGTGTAAATAGTAGTAAAATAAATAAATGATTTTTATTTGTTGCATGTTAAAGGAATGCATAGATTGTATAGCATTCAAGGGAAGCAAAAGTTTAGAGCTTCAAGACTTAGGACATTGTCCTTCGGTCAAACTTTTACAATAGAATATTCAAAACGACGAAGCTATTGCAATCCTATTGAGACAAATAAAACAGAACAAACTTTAACTTTTCATGGAATGCTTAAAGTATACATTTGTATTTCAGAATATTTGTTATTCTCCTGAGTGTAAAGATCAACAAACAAATTTAATATGAAAATAAACAATAATACATATTGTGGGTACTCGTATTAGATTTTTAAAAATAAATTGAATTTTTTTCTACACATTTTTTGACGACACTGCAATTTGACCGTTAAAGCCCTCTGGGTCGCAAAAAATACGCGTATAGCGGTGGTGAGTCAGATTAGATCCACTTTTTAAAAGTTGCTTCTCAAACATTATTTTTGATTTTTCTAATACAATTTAACTATCTCTATTTATATAATTTAATTGATCTATGATTTAATAAGGAGGCGTGTCGTAAAAATTTGTTCGAAAAATATCAGAGAACACACAAGTTACCGCACCTATTTAACACACAAGTTAATAATCATTGTTATCAATATTTCTTTTCAGCACCTAATGGTTCATAGGACACTGCATTTTACAGTGGTGGGAGGTAAGATAAACAATCTTACGCTTCAGGTAACAGTCTAGCGACTGTTAAATACTGCAGTGTAAAAACACCTTTTTAAATTAATATTTCATGTCAACCATGTCGCGAAAAATGTCGGTAAGTGGTTACATACGATGGTTAATTATTATTTAATTTAAAAACAATATTTTGATAAAATAAAATAAATAAAGCAACTTTGTGGTTAAAAACCACCATTTTTCTTTCTACCGACCGGTTTCAAAGCAAACAAGCTTCTTCGTCACGGTTTACGTAACTAATGTATTGATTCCTTTTTGATTTTTATCATGTTCACTAAATACTACACGCGGACCTAATAAATCAAGTCGTTTTTTCCTTACACGGATGGTAATTTGATATCACTATTTTCGAAGTGAGACATATTTTAGCTAGCCGAAATAAGTGGTTAAAAACAAAGTTCTTTTATTTATATTATTATAATGAATAATTACAAAGTTAATGCTTCAAATATAACTTTTCCAATATTTTGAGCTTGATCAATTGTTTGCACACAAATTAAACAAGCTAAGAGAAAAAGGTATATAAAAATAACCAGCGTTGAAATAATTCAATCAATAAATATCTTCACAAAAATAAAGATTTTAACTTTTTAACTTCACTCAAATCAACGAATATGAAAGAATAGAATTATGGATGTTCAAACATAATAGTGAATGTTAGATAGTTTATAAAATGGCCACTCAAACCAATCAATAATGGATCATAAGCCCTGTAAATGAATGTTATAATTTGATAACCTTATTTATTGTTGTTTTTGTTTAGTTAAGAGTATTGCTCCACAGTACCACGCCAATACTCTGCTAACTCCATTAAAAAATGTTAAATACATAAAAATAAATGAACAAATAAATGCAAACTCAATCACACATCGAATGGCTGTAGATTTCTACTGACATTTTAACTAATCACACGCTTCAGTAGAACAAATCATTCTAGACTTGCAACCAATCACTCGCTAACGAAAATAACAGCAAAAAGTTATTTGTTTTATCACGACGCCGACGTTCAAATGAGTGAACTTAATATGTTGTAGTTGATACAGATATTAAAAATCACATTTTATCAGTTGAATTAGCATTTTTTAAATTGACGATTTTCAAACATTATTTTCGTTAATATTTATGCACTTTGTTGGACTAATTGTTTAAAGCAATATTAATGTAAATAATTTACCCACTAATGTTAGAGACGCCCCTTTATTATTTACATTAAAGTCAAGATTGAAATGTCACTATCTAAATGTTGAAATTGTTCCTTAATCTTTCTTCTTGCCTTCCCATCCCCTCTCCTCTCTTCATAGTATAGTGTTAATTTTTTATATATATATTTATTTTGTTTGTCTTTGATTTGAATTTTTGTACAAAATTGTAAGATACAACATATCAATGTATATATATTGTATTACTGTATGGTAAACTAACATGTAAATAGTATTGTTATTGATTATTTTTTGCATAAAAATGTCTGCCTTAAAACAGGTTGTACCTAGTTAGGCAGACTAGACATGATCCAGAGAAATCTATTACCTAAGTGTGTATGTAGTAGATGAAGTAATTGTTATTTTTGTTAATAAACTCTGATTATTATTATTTTTATTATTATTATTTATAATTTTCTCTAACCGTTTGGGTAGATAGGAAGAAATTACTTTAAGGCATTATGCCCGCCCTTATATGTATATTTATTGTTTATGTATATAAGGTGTCAAATAAATTAATTTTATTCTAGCTTATCAAAAATTGATAAGTAAAAAATTGCCCATATTTTAATCTTAATAGGATAAGTTATTAAAATATACCACATGATTTCTGAAGAAAACAGTTTTGTGTTTGAAATAAAACCAGAACCCTGGACGAGTCTTTTAGACCCAATTGCTATACTCGGGAAAAAATCTTTTTTCCCGAGTATAGCAATATATGGGGTGGAGGTGGAATATTGATTTTAAAGTTTGTTTCATGTGCAATATTCATTGTTCTTGGACTAGCTCCGGAAGCGTGCGACTGATGACCTTACGTTCATGTTAATAATCGAAATACACTACATTTAGTTTACAAACGCAGAGACCTATTCACCACTATTCATAACGATGATGATGATGATAATGATAATTATGAAGATGATAATGATGATGATGATGATCATGGTGGTGATGATGATTATTACAAAATCCTTGCATTTCCTACTGTATATTAAGCCGGATCAGTCAATGTATGGGATTTTTTTGTTTGAATATTTTAAAATGGCCATGTGCGGGAAAGATGTTCTCTCATATGTTTATTGCAAATATAAAATATTATCAAAAAACATTTACATTCATTATGGCCACAAAACACTTGAACATGAAAAAAAAGGAATGTTTGGGTTTTATATGATAATGCTTTAAAATATTGATTTTAAAATTAGAAAAACATAAAATTGCTTTTTGTAAATAAAAAAAAAAATGGTTTTAATAGTTTTACTTCTTTAACCCCATCCTAAAAAAAATTTAACAAACCTCAAAAATTCAATATTTTTTACTGCCGCTAGGACACTGGACAGATACGGTGTTTTCGATCGAGCAGGAGCTGCTTTTTTTTCTGCTACACTTAAAGATGTAGGATTAGTTTCACAAAAAAAATACCTTCAATGCTGTAGACAGAAACAAATTAGTCGAGTGAAACCAAAGGAAAGATTAATTTAATCATCGAAGTCGTTATCAATCAATGATAATATTTTGAGTTTATATTTTGATGGCCGTAAGAATAAAACATTGACTATGGTTGATGGACGACGAAAAGTAGCGATTGAAGAACATATACGCCTTATTAAAGAACCAGGATCCGAATACATTGGCCACATTTCATCGAATGTCGGAAATTCTGAAGCAATAACCCAAAAAATATTGTTTTTTTTTTCATTGAAGGAGATTGCTATTAAAAAAATATTGCCGTTGGATGTGATGGTACGGCAGTCAATATAGAAATTAAAAGAGGTATTATTTGAAATCTAGTAATAAAAACTTAAGATCCACTACAATGGTAAGTCTGGCAATGAGTTCACTTTGCATCTCTTCTTTCGGCATATTGACAGAACGAAGACTGGACCTCGGAATTTTATAAGAGTAATCGTAAAAGCTCTAGATGGCTGTGAAAACTTTCTTTCGTTCCTTTGATTCCATTAACTGTAAATTACCTCCGGTAACAAATAAAAAAAGACCTTAGACAAAATGTGTGAGGCTGTCAGCTTCTGGTTAAGTAACGAAAACATTTCAAAGAGGAATCCTGGTAAGATCGCACATTCAGTATGATTAACTTTCATGGAGTTACCAATTTAAGGATGTAAAATCAAAAGCAGCACCCGTAACTGGCGTATTGCATAGACCTTGAGGCTTGCTTCCTCATTCCGTTTGGTTTGCCAACTACTACGCTTTGATTCATTTCCACCTATCTTATTCATCAAACATATGGGGTTTTGCCAGCAAAAATCAGATCTCGGAGATTCAAGTTCTTCAGAACAGAGCTCTAAGAAACATTCTTGGACTTAAACGGGATTCCCATGTCAAGGATATCTACCGACAAACAAAGATACTTCCATTCAAGGTAATACCACTGCATGACATAACCAATACTATTTTAAATATCATCAACTTTTCTGCTAACTCAAATTTAAAATACACATTTTGTCATAATATTCATAATTACAATACGCGTTATTCAGGGAATCTTCATGTGTCTAAGTTTCACTCAACAAAGTTTGGCAGTAGGTCCTTGGAAAATATTGGCCATTCCGAATATAATAAACTGCCTGATGAGCTAAGACACGAAAAACTGAATGAAGAATCCAGAAATGTAGCAATTAAAAAATATTTCTTAAACCTTTTTGAAAGTCATAATTATTAATCTAGTTTATATAAGATGGTGTTTTATGTTTCTTTTACAATAATGTTTTATTTTTATTTCGGATGAATTAATTTGTATGATATTATGTATTGTCAAAAAAATGTTTTTTCTTATGTACGGTCCCAAACGAGTTTCTTATGATTCCTGGGAGTATAATATGTAACTTTTGTATTGTGTATTTTAATAATAATAAAAAAAATAAAACAAAAAAAACGATTGAAAATTAGACAAAATGCTTTATATTTCAACGGTTAAACCATCTGAAAATCTGTTAACTTTGACAACATTTTTTCAAAAGTTTCTGTGGTTTAACATTAAAACTAAACCACTCGAAATTTTTGGAGCTAAGCATTTGAATCAAACAATTGTGCTTATAGGTTATTTGTCAAGTGATTAAAAGTAAATAATTTATCAGTTATACAACAAAATTGATATTTTGAACACCCTGAAAATGTTTTTTCTGGCGATGTTAACAGATAGTCGCAAACAAATTTGAGAGTTGGCACTTAGAAAAATTTTGGGATCCTGGCAAAAAAATATGCTTTCAAAAGATATTCAGATCTTTAAACATCCTGTTCTCAATTTTTCTGCAATAAACTCGAGTATAATAAATGAAACACCGCTTATATGATTTGTTTGTGATGATACTCTTTTGCAAGTTATTGCCGATCAATCTTTTTTAGAACAAGTCATACTTCCCGAAATTAGTAAATATTCTTGTCATACTCAAGCTACAGAAAGATGCGTCAAAATTGTAACTGAAGCCTCGGTTGCTGTTTGTGGACCATGACACGTAATTGTTTGATCAAATCAAGGAATATCATGCCTGTATTCGAGACAAAAAAAAATACAAAACTGGGTAATTTAGAAATTTGTGTGTACTTTTCATAGCTTTATTTCTTAAAGTTTGTATGATACGAGTACTTTTATTTCATTTCAAAATATTACTTGTAATATTTTTAATGAAAAAAAAGCAATGTTTAATTAAAAATATGAGTTTTAATTCTGTTTTTTGTAATTTGAAATATTGCCTAAAATACGTATTTTTAAAAACATTGACCCTTTTGTGGCCATACTTACGTAAGAATATCAAAATTGTAATTACACATTTCAGATTTTGTGTTTATAGAACATCTTTCCTAATATAGACATTTCAAAAATCTCAAGAAAACGATCCAGCCTACTGTATATTAGATATTATAAAATATGCATATCCAAGATAAAAGAGCTCACATTGGAATCGTAAAGTTTTTTCATTCAAACAATATTTATTAAAGACAAAACGAATGCAAGCACTTTCTACTTCCTCTTTTACGAGGCGCAATCAAATAAAACGATTTATTAAAGAAAACAAGGGTCGGGTTGTGATCTCTTGGTAGTGTTGCGAACTAACGTATCACAGGTCCGAGATTCAAAACTAGTTTTAGGCCTTGGTTTACCATTAAAAAATCCCGATTTCTAATTTTAAGTTATTTACAGCTCGTAAAAAATAAATGCAAAAATAAAAATGTTCGGATAAATTCAATTATCAAAACGCTTATATTTATTTTTGTTGTCAAAAAAAAGGAAGAGTTTACCTATCTGGAATTAACAATTTTTATTAATCACCTTGGTACACCGGAACCTCGTTTTACATGATTGATGCGTTCCACGCAGTACCAGGTAAAAAAAAGTTAACTAAAAAAAGAACAGTGGTTGGTAAGTTTTCGTGTAAAAAAATAATTTCTAAATTTAAAACCTTACCTTCTGGACTTTTTATAGTCCCGTAGAGAATTTGTGTTTTTGAAAATATGTAATAAACATATTTCACGTAAGTAAATAAAATAAAATAAACTAAGTTTTTTTTAAATTATTACATATTGAAAATATTCTTTAAAAATCTTTTTTTTTTCACTATAACACTTACCTTGCGCACACATCTTTACACCTAGTAAGTAAAAGAGCGTTGTAGGGAATGAGAAACTTCAGCCCTACGGGAAATTGGATACAAAAAATGTTTTCTTACGCGTGGTAAAAAAAAGAGCATTTAATTATAAGCCAAAGTTTCTGCGGCAAAAGGCACTGCGCGCGTTTTATATAAATAAATAAGTTAATTAATTAGTTATAACAATTCACAATTCACTTTGATAAAAACAGAAAAAAAATTTGAGTCAACAAGTCGGTGAAATCGGGGGCTGTTTTCTCAAGCTGTTTTCTTAGGGCTGCCTTCCGAGCCTTTTTGTCAGCCTTTTTGTCAGCCTTTTTGTTGCTAAGGATTCCGCAGTGTCTTCGTATCCAGCCAATGTACACGTCCTGGTGTCTGCATCGTAGCTTTTGAATATCTGTTCTTATGTCCATTACAATAGGGTTGAATTTCGGTCAGTTATTGCATGTCTGCTACTGATCAGTATACCAGTGTTTGCTACTCATCAGTATAGTGACGAAAACTTCATAAACCACATGTGTCAAGTTAGAGCTAAAAGGTGTCTATTAGACGTGGGGACAATAGTCATTTATAAATCTAGTAGACGCGTCGTCAGTTAAATAGTTTTAATTCCTTACTGTCTTACAGACGTGACGTCAGTTAATTAATTATATTTATTATGTTTAATCAGCATAGTGTCTCACAAATTCCAACTCAGTTACTGTTTTAAGATGTCGAACGATTGAGCACAAATTCAATTTTCGAGAAAAAAGAAGGCCAATGAAACATGAACAGAAGTTAATGAACACAAAGTCAGCTGTGGTTGGAGGAAAAAGAAGAGCGTGCATTAGTGATGTCGATGACGAAGAAGTGGTAAAAAAATAAATTATTAATTTGTTTGGTTTTAATTATTTACTCGAATTAATTTGTTTTATTTCATTATAACACAATGAATTGTTCACTGCTGTGATTATTTTTGTAAAACTTTTTATTGTAAAAGGTTCTTTAAACCGTCGATATATAAATAAATAATCTGGTATGGAGAATTAAAATCATTACCATGTTTAGAAATTATTTCCTAAGTTAACCTTTTTTATTGCTCTTTACTAGGTGAAGATGAGTTTGGGTGTTTTTTTACGTGATTTAGTTTTGTGCGTTAACTTTACAATTTTTAAAAAAACCAGCTGCTAAAATTTGCCGAAAATAAAATATATATATATTTAATAAAACGTCGTTATTTGGCAAGATGAACATGTTTTGTACCACTTTTATAGCTTTTTATCGTAGTATTATCCTCAAAAAAGAAAAGACACAAAAAGTGTAACTTATAAATGTGGAAAAAAGGATTATTCAGAAAATTTTGATAAAATTGAGAATCAAATTATTAATATCTGCTATCCCAACCGAGAAAACGCAACAATTTGTACATTTTTTTTTGCGAGAATGTTAAATCTGAAGAATTCTGACGAAGTCGGCATAAACACATTTCATGGCAGTGGGATTGCTCTTAGAAGGGCAAGATCCAAATTGTAATATGCATCTCAATTTAACATGGCTTTTTTTCTCTTTTCTATTTGATAAATCTATATTTTGTAATGTGTTAAGAATTAATTGGATACTCTGTAATGTTTTCAATGTAACTAAAAGTAAATAAATGAAATGAAATGAAATAAAACACTGATGATGCTTGAAATAAAGAAGTATGGAGTGTGTATTTATATGAATACTATTTATCAATGCCATTTTAGTTATATTCAATATATACGATAATACTTATTTTCATATTTACATAAATATATTTTATCATATTTTCTCAGCTTGATTTTTATTGTTAATATTTTTTTCACGGGTATTTTGTTATTCAATTTTAGTCCGTGGTGTTTTCAATATACATATTTTTTGGATATATTTTTATCATTGTCCTTATTTTGATTAACAGTCATTTCATTTATTCTGAAAATATTTTAATTAACTTTCATTTAGTTTTTTTCATTTAAATAAATGACACTATGTATTTATTTGTAACGTACCATTGTAAATTCGAAGAGATACCTGTCATATGGTTTTTTTTTTTTTAAAAACTTATAATTCAACATAACAATTTCTTCAAAATATTTATATTAAAGGATAATTCCAATGTTATTTTTGTAGTTATCACTTCAATCAAAGCGAAAATAAAACTAATTTACCTATACTTTATAAATCATTTTGATTGATTTGAAAACACTCCTCTGCGTGACACAAAAAAAATCTGAATGATACTCTTACTTTTACAAATCTTCAAAAGTGGTTCTTTTTTGGGTGTGGAAAACGGATTTCCGTTTCTCGTATTTACGAGCTCTCGATTTTGTCGATTTAAGTTCAGCATAATTAGTCAAATGTGCAGTTGTCTTTTTTTCCCAGTATTCGGGGAGGCATCTGCAAGATAGTGACTGAACAACAAAATTACACATATTTTCAAACCGCTCTTTGACCACGTTTAATTTTAATATTTTGTATCCTCTTAATATCTAAATACCCTGAAAACCACAAACAGCTTAAATACGTTTAAAGTGAGTAAAACCAAGTGGATTGCTGAGCAGGATTACAAAAAAATGTACTCCAGCCCATGCAACGAATCCAATACTAAATATATTTTTAATTTCTCTTTAACGCTTAGTTTTATTTTTTTGTAAGCCTTGATTATTACTTTATTCCATTGAAAACCAGTTAATTCACAATTTATAAGCTTTTCTTGTTTCTCTTCTTTTCAATTTAATTTTCAATGTATTAATGTAGAATATTTATAATACATTGAAAAAATTTTGGTATTGATGCTCCGATACCGTCCAAATTGTTTTTGTTTAATATATAACTCGAATAAGCCATTAATTAACTATTTCTTGGCAATTATGAAAACAGAACAAATTTCCCCCCTCGAACTTTTGGCATTTGGGATTGTTTCTTGAAGTAGAACTTTATAACTTCCTTAAAAAATGTTTATTCCGAAACTGATATGAGTTGTAAAAGAAAAGTTAAGTTAAAAAGGATTTTTTTTCTTTAAAAGCAATTTCGCCAAAAAAATATAAGTTTCATGAATGAATCACCGTCAAAACTATAAAAATCTGAGTAAACCTGTGTGAGATTTTTTTTTCACATTTTCAAAGGATTTTAAAATTATTTTTTTTATATCTAACGAGATGAATCTGACAATGCGTTGCTATTGCTAGATTTAAGTAAATACTCTTATTTACATATTAAATTAGTGAACACAATCGGAAGTTTGATCTCAATTACAGTATTTAGTTAAAATAAGATAAGTACATATTGTACGTATATACGAGTTTTTCGGATTCCATACATTGTGAAGATATGGGGTGACAAGGTATTTGAACATTGTTTTTACTGTCTTGAAGATGCCTCTCCGATGCTATGCAAAAAAGAACACTGCATTTAGGACCTTTTATGCCTAACTAAAATATACAAAATCGACGTTTCGTTGACATGAAAAAAGATGGCGTAACTTTTCGTTGATAAGTAGGAACCAAGGTACTTGTTTATGATTGAATTCAAATCTCAATTTAATAAGGTACCATGTTTGTTGATGGTCAAATTCAAAAACATAAAAAAAATTGCAAATATAGAATTATCTTTGCAAATGTCAAACTCTGTTTTTCCAACAGGGGTACACTTTATTTATGAATGTGATTATCAAAAATGCGTAACCAAAAATATAATAAAAAGAAATAAATGGGTAGAAACGACAAGGAATTTAAGGAAATTATTTGATTATTTTATACACAAAAAATAACATCTACTCAATTTTTTTGTTAACGCATTCTCGGCATATGTAGCAGCCCTGGAGAACTATGAAAAAAACATTAACGTTACTTTATTTTTTCGACTCAATGAACTGAAGATTTAAAGGGCTATAAATATGCTCATGGCAAAGATCTAAATTTCGCTGAAAGCCGCACGTAAATTGGTCTACTAGTTATTCAGTCTATCGATAACACACATACGAATATTACCTTTTATACAAATCGATTCATTATAATAAATGTTTATAGAGCTTTTTTACATGGATATATTAATAAATACACATTAAAAATAAATAAAATAGTTAGGTTAGTGTATTTTTAAAACCGGTAAAATAATTGATAATCTTTATTATTTTTGTTTAAATAAACCGAGGTAGGGTAATAGTCTTACGCTTAAGGTACCGGTGCAAGAACATTGAAGTGTTGCAGTGTAGAACCTTAAACCACCTTTAAAACCAATATCTTTCAACAACGTTTTGAATACGTCCCGATGATTGTAAAAAGGCTGGATTTCCTCCCTAGGAAGTTATTTAAATTTAAATTTGTTGCAAGAGAGGAAAAACATTTTAGATAAGGGAATATAACATGGAAACCAAGGCGCTAACAGGGCTTACGACCTGACGTTGGCAGGCTTAAGTAGCCACTTAACACATTGTGTAACATTCTTTTATGTACATGTTTCGAATTATTTCGTTCTAACTAGCAATGTAAATAATAAAAATTAAATTACTGTAATAATAAATATATTCATATAAAAACGCATCTTGTATTAATTAAATTAAAATAAATTTATTATTTTTTTTCGCATTATAAGCTACATGGTAATCAAAAGTGTTTTGAGGATAGCCAAATGTTTGTAGACATGTTGGATTTCTTCACAATGTAGTTTTTTAGATTTTAATTTGTTGCAACAAAGAAGGTAACAAGCAACAGAGGTAAACAGTGAGGATGTTTAAACAAATATAGAATGGTGAATCTTACACAGTTTCTAATGTGGCCACTTTATCTAGCCAACGACAGGTCATATCATAAGCCCTGTTAACGCCTAGACTTCCGTTTACCCTGATCAAAAATGTTTTATCTCTCTGTTATAACAAATTAAGACGTCCATAATTTTATTTTTAAATTATGTGTCTAGGCGGATTAAAAACACAGTTTTTTTAAAGATTGTTTTTCTAATAAATGGCTTCTCTCAGGTACAAATAATGTTGTTTTAAATTTTAGATTGTTTATATACTCATTTTTCTCTAATTAAAAATATGTACGATAAAAAGGAAAACTCTTTGATTGCAACGCCGATCGTTTCAGAAAAGCATTGGCAAAATGAAAGCTAGTATTAGTTTTGTAAAAGGGAATATCCAAACGCTGGTAACACAGGGACTTAATACAAATTTCATATAGGAAAATTGTTAAATTTTTGCCTGGTGTATGAAAGATATTAAACATTTTTTCCGTCTCGTTGCAATCGAATGCACCGTTGCATTTGCGTATACATATATATAAAAGCCTTAGAAACTCACATTCCAGTCAAAATATAAGGTAATGTGAGCTCTAACTTTTCACTTCTTTTAATACGAAATTATATTCATTTCATAAAATTTATGTTTAAAGCTCTAACTTTGTGGTTAAATATCTAATGCCGATAAATAATTAGAATTTTTTTATATTTTTTAATTTTTTTTTTTTTTTTTAAACCAACTAAAATTCTAAACACACTTAAATATTTTATAACTTTAAATTGTATCTTTTTTAATTTATGTTGTTTACACACTAATCTTTTTATTTTTATTTTTATACTTTAATGTTCCTGCCTCTTAATTATTATTTTCCCTAAAATTCCTTGGAAGTATAATGCAAATTTTTTAAAACTATTTATTTATTAGCAGGTAAATTTTCGTTTAACTCCCATTTTTACCAAAATACTAGTATTTATACAACGGCTGATAAAAAGATACAACAGTTATTTTTCTTTAACAGTTTCACACAAAAAAAAATTCTTGTTAAAAAAAACTATTAAGAATGTTTAAATAATTTCGCATCTCGGTGTTCTGTCAAATAGTAAATTCGACTACATCGAACATGCCAGGCATGTAAAATGTGATGCATTCAATATGTAAACTTTTGTCACTAAAGTCACCAAACTATTTATAAATACCCTAATCATTTTGCATTACGTATTTGTTAGAAGCCGGCTTGAATTTGCAACTTTACTCTGGTCCCCATACAATAAAATTCAAAAGATAAAATAGAAAACGTCAAAAATATCTACAAATTACAATAAAGCGAGAAGACATTTTAAGATAGATGACAGATTGCTGACTTAATTTTTTTTTATTCAAGCCTTTAAATTGGCATTTCTAACCCCTTTTATTTACTTAGTATAATTAATTTTCACACATCCTTTAAACGTATCTGTCACACCGAATTATTTGAATGTGCTGACATAAACACTAAAGCTGCAAAAAAGTAATGCTAACATAGAATTTGCAATTTGTATAATTACATTATTTGGAGACGATGGGGGTGATATATTCAATTTCATTTTCAATATCAATATAACATTTCATTAATTCCAAACTTTCAAAATTCCTTCTTTTAAAAAACATGCACCATCCTGGATTCAAACTAAAGATATGAACTCTTTTTTTCTATGATATATTTTGTTGCCCTTTAATAAGGAATATTTTTACGTTTTTTTAAATATTTTTTTATTACCTTTTAATTACTATAAAAAAATACCATTTAATTTTTTACATAATATTTCGTTTTCTCTTTCTTATGTTACAAAAAGACTGTCTATTTATTATTTGAGCAAAAATTCATAAACATTTTTTTGTATACCCACGAACAGGCCATGCCCTTGTAGGATTTTTTGTTTACCATTTTTCCTTTTTTATATATATATATTGGGGATATCAACAGTAATACATGTAACAAAAATACTACAAATAAAATATACAAAGAATAAAACCAACGACAGATATCCACAGAAATACATTAAATACACGTACAATACATACTAGTGTGTTTGTGTGAGTGTAAGTGAGTGAGAGGGTGGGTGTTATATTGGAATGAGGGTGGACATGTATGTTAATATTGCACAAGTTTCAAGTGTCGAAAATATAAATATATTTAAAATATTAAGAATTAGAGATAAAATATAACAAAATAAAATAAAATAAGATAAAATAAGACTTTATTATTGAAACTAAGTATAAGACAAAAAAGTATGTTTTAAGACGCGCATTTTAAATGTTATTTTTTTACAATCAAATTGATCAATAAGGGGAAATTTCAAATTATATTCACTAGCAAAACGTATAAGTGGAGAGTTCTGGGATAGTTCGTACGAACTGCTGGCACATGAAATAGAGAGCTTGACGTGTGACGGGTGCGGATTAATATGTATTTCATTGCTATGGAACTTCCTTTTTTTGAATACAATGTTTTACCTCTCATGTATATAGTAAAAAAAACAAAAAAAATAATTTTTAAAAATTAAAAAAAAAAAGGTTTTTAATGCACTTTGAATATTTTTTTTTGCATAACCGAAACAATTCGTCTTTTTTATATCAAATTGTAAAAATAAATATCACCAACGCCAAAATAAACTAGAATAATGTTTTTCTCTGGTGTCTTATGTACGAGTATTTATTTTAAGAATAATGTTCTTGCGTCTCATTAGAATATGCTTTTCAATGTTGTGAAGCTGAAAACAAGAATAACAGTATTTCCTAGAAACAATTTCCCAGCGGGAACTCTGCTTCAACTTACCCACTTCATTTTTTCAGAGAGATTCTCCTAGTGAATATTCATGAAAACATTTATTCAACAATATTTTAAACATCTACAAATCACTGTAGGCAAGTATTCAACTTTATCCCTTAGAACGTTTATTAAAACTTAAACATTATTTTGAGAAAGAAATATGAAAGTTCAGATATTCAGAACCTATTTTAAAGATAATTTATTAACAACTTTTGATTTTGCTTATACTTAAAAAAAAATTGGCTTAAATCGAGAATGGCGAAATAATACATACATCGAATACGAATGGAAAAATGGGAAATGGATATGGTCAATTGTATTTTCAAAATCAATGAAGGTGAAGTGGAGAAATGTTTTCATACATAACTTTAAAATATAAATTATTTACTTATTTATTTTTTTAATTTATTTATTCATACAAATACATGTGTGTTTCAAAAAAATAAAAATAATAACGTACCCCAAACTCTATGAGACCAAGGGCCCTGTGTTGAGTTGGGATACAACACAGTGGAAAGTGGAAGCACGTACATAATTGAATAATAGCAACAAAAAATAATTATTATTTCATAAACATACATATATTTTAATAAATATCTAGACAACACGCTTAATAGTATTTAAATCTATGCAATATCTCGTGTACACGTTAAAAAGTGTGTAAATTGCCACTCAAACCACGCAATGACTGGCCATAGGCCCTGTAAATGCAGAAACTTCCACATTCCTTTCTCTAAAATGTTCTCCAACTCTGATGTAATTTGTTCATATTTTAAAAGACATTAACGGCGTAGCTGAGAATGAAAATGAGAATATTTATTTTAGGTAACATTAGCAGGCGCTACTGAGGGGCGATTTTGTGGCGTTACGCAATTGAACAGTGCTAATTAACAACGAGCGCCCGAGTGATTCTGAAACGTCCTGAATGAGAGACGTACTTCTGAGTGATACTAAAGCATCCCGAATGGATAAATTTCCGGTATTTATGAATATGCTAACTGAACTTGGGAAAAATCAAGCATTTACCTTTTCTTTTTGGCCTTAGAGTCCATGTTTCTACTCCACACAGTGCCATAGAAAACAAAAGACCCAGTCCGTAAAAAAATAATAAAAATAATATTTCAAACGGATATTAAACTTTAAAGCATATTAAAGTCTGGGCGCTTACGTAGCTGGGTTGTTGTCACATTAAAAGCTTTCAAATATTCACCTTTGAGTATTTTTAAAGCATATATTTTTGTCCAATTGTCAAAATTTGAAAAAACTAAATAAAGTTTAAAAAGTGTGTGAAATGTTAAAAAAGGCCAATGATGAGTCTGTTATGACAAAAACAAGAGTTTACAAGTGGAATAAGCGGTTCCAAGATGGCCATAAATACGTTGAAAATGACGAGCGGCCCGGACGCCCCAGCACATCAACAACCGATGAAAACGTGGAAAAAGTTAATGAAATGTATATGCACGATAACAATAATAACAATAATTATGGATAACTTATAAAGCGCCATTTTCGTAATAAAGTATCTCAAAGGCGTTTAACAAAGTGAACAATCACTATAAATAATGATATAAATTACATTTAATTTTAACATTTTAATTTAAGAAAAATAATGTTCTTTGTCACCACACGCTAATTATTTATTTAAATGATTTAAAGAACAAGTGGGTTTTAAGTTTCTTTCGAAACATCACTTCACTCTCACAGTTTCGGACCTCTACCGGGAGAGCATTCCATGCCGTCGGGCCTGCGACCGCAAATGCGCGTTCGCCAAATTTAGTGCGCTGTTTGCGTAGAGGTATAATAACTTTTCCTTTCGCCGAATCATAATCAGAGAAGTCACTGATGATATTGATTTATCAATTGGCTCATGCCATTAAATTTTTTGGAATGTTTTGGGTATGAAACGCGTGGCAGCAAAATTCGTTCCAAAATTTTTGAATTCCGAACAAAAACAACGGTGAATGGAAGTTGCCCAGGTGTCACTAAATGAAATCAACGACGATGCAGAACTACTGAAATAGGTGACGAAACATGGGTTCACGGATGTGACGTCAAAACTAAGGCTCAATCGTTCCAGTGGAGGCATTTTGACACGCCGAGCGCGCTGAACACGTCTTACCTTAGCGGTAGTCACAGACAAAGTAAACAATGAATATAGTTGAAAATTTTAGCATTATTCAGAAGCATGTATACATATAGAATTAAGAATAGTCCGGAAGGAGCATAGAATCATATTTGAATACATCGGACTGTGTCCAAAAATGCCCCCACTATGCCCCACTTTTTCCACGCGCATTCTGATACGCCGCGTAATGTTGCACGATGGGAAAAATATAATCATAACACAAATGGAAGGTAAGAAAAAAAGCGATCTGTCGATTTCTCTGAAATATTGATTGACACAACAGAGCATATAAGTAAAGGGTCATTTAATAAGAGCAATTGAATAAATGAATTTCGAACTTAAAATATAAAACAAATTTTATTTTAGATAGAACGGATATTTTTATATCATGTTAAATAATATTTGATGATTTAAAGATAATGTCGGTCAAATGTCCAACACAGATTTTTTTAATCCGAGGTCCAATTTTAATTAGTTCTCTCATTAGATGAGCAAAGTAGGTTAAGAAAATTACTACCCTGGCAACACTAACGAAATGTCTATTTTGATTTATTCGACAATCTGACAGATGGAAAAATAGTTCAATTTTTGAGTAATGTATTTGCTACTTACACATTCATTTGCTAACTACACATAAAATGTGATCCCGTCCTGTTTATTTAAGATCCTAGCAGTATTTTTACACTTCAAAAGGACACAACACGGCATAGTTGAATTCAAATCAGGAGTTGCGTACTGAGCGACGTCTACAAAGAAACTAATGGGTCCAAACGTAAAACTACTTATTTATGAGTAGTTAAGTCGTCTTCTGTTTGATGTGCGTGTGCGGTTTCTGCACTTTTCTTAATTCTATGCATGTATACCAGCATAGTAAAAAATAATAACAATCAGAGTCTCGAAACACGTGAAATTAAAAAAAAACCCGTTATTTTCTGAACACACCTCGTATGTGCGTGGTTATGGTTAAATGTTAGTTGGAGAGAGGTTTGTTTTTTATACACAAAATATTTTTAATAGTAATATAACGTTTGTGTTCCGAAGAAAGTAAACACAGGAGTTAAGACGCATTAAATTTGATGATTTCATAAAAGTCAAATTGATTATTTTTAGAAATTCACCACAAAAATTTAGAATTCTGGTCCATACAGCCAGTGGAGTAATATTAGGGGTGACGATGTAAAAACTTTTATGGGACGAATATTAAATTTTTCATATTGCAAGGTCGAAAATAACAAGCCAAGTTAGGTTGAAGAAGTAAGACCTGATCACACGTTACTTTTAGAATACTTTGGAATAAATTTTACGTAAAATGGAAAAAATGCTTCCCTTTTGAAAGTTTTGAATAAATTACAAGTTTCATTTGCAAGCTGTGCTCAAATACGTATTACAATTTTTATTATTGTGGTTTGATTAATATCTTAAAATGAAAAAATCGATTATTTGGTATTAACTAACGTTTTTTTCTAGTTTTGTTTCAAAAACTTATCGCACTTTTTACTATGCGCTACTTTAATACGCTGCTTTTAATTTAAATTTGGCTGTTTCAAGTAATGAATGCAGTGAATGTTATCACATCTTTCCTTTCCTTTAAGAGAACACTCACTTAATTCTACAATTTACCACGCATTTAAAGATGATTTTATTTTTGTCGGTGAGGTTTTAGTTTTGTGAGTTTTGAGTGTGGTGCGTGGAGTGTGATTCATGGAATTATGTGTGTGAAATATAGTGTGTATTTTATGGGAGTGGATTAAGTTTTTTTAAGTGGTTAAATTTTATCAATGTCAATGAAACTCAACTTCCGTTTGTAGCGGAGAACAGAGTCATTGAACTAGTCCAAGTAGCGCATATTTTCATATTAACTCTTAAAAGACTATGGTAAATAATTCCTTTGCCCACGGTAATGTAACATCGTCTTACTACAAACAAAATAATAAAATATTATTAAACTTAGACATTTGAAAAAATAAAACACGGGGACATACCGTTGAATAATTTTATAAAATATTATTTTACCCTATTAAAGCAATAAACAAAAACACAAGTTCACACGTGCGTCCACCATCACTGTAAATAACCGACTGAATTTGATTTACATAATACCTGCTACAGAACAGCGTCTCTGTCTTCCTTGTTAAGTGTTGTATATTTGTCCTCTCTCTAATACAAATGTAATGCTGTATTTGCAGACATAATTCTTCGGGTGGCAAGGTTAGATATTTTTATATTAAAATTCAGCATAGTTATACAAATTTCGCTTTCCGAATCCGGTGTGAAAATTACAAAAAATACAACTTCAGCAATACAATAATAGAGATATATCAAATCTTGTATTGTATGTCAACTAGTGTAATATTACAGCCACACAAGAGTTTAAAAAAATTATTTCTTTTGGAAACTTTTGGCCTTGTTCAATAATGTATTATTTGAAGTACGACCGAAAGCAGTATTGCCTGTAAAGACAGAGTATTATGGCGTTCAATCATTTAATCCAATGTGCTTTAAAACGCATCATTTAAATACGTATGTTAAAAGCTTTAATAGCTCATCAATTAGCATATAATTAAACTATTAAATACATGCAAATAGAATTCTGCGTATTGTCATTGTTTTAAATAAGTGGCATACCTACTGAAAAAATTTTACCACGTTCAAATTTTAGATAACTGTTTATTGAATTTACTTTTTTTTATACATGAACTGGATTTAAACACCCAAAGAGGAAATAAAAAAAATAGTTATGTTCAAACATAGACATATTGGTAAATGCCTAATGAGTTTTTCAAAGTAATTATACCGTGTGTCATTTGGGTCTTCCAATAAGATGCTTGATTTTTTTTTCAGAAATACTGAAAAAGGAAGCTTGTCCAGGATTCTGGCTCTGATTCAAAGTATATAACTGTATTCTCCACCCACCCAGATACAAAAAATATATATTTATTTATTTACCATACATAAGGTTATTGTACATTATTTGAGACAATAAGTCCCAATTCCATGGGACCAAAAGTCCTGTGTTGAGATGGGACGAGCAATTATTCGACACAGACACATGAGTATATCACCACAAATATAGGATAAGAATCATAAAATATAATTATGAAAAATATTTTGAAAAAATGTATATGGCACATCAATATGGTAAACAGTTAACTCAAGCATTTGGAAAATCATCAATGAGTTTCCTACTCAAATCTCTCCTACTAAAGAAAATCCAGTCCTTAACTCTTTTCTTGAAAATAATTTTTTTCTTGACTGCTTAATACGTTCTTCCAAAATATTGAACACTCTCGGTGCGATAAATGAGAAATGTCTCTGAGCAAAAGTCGTACGGTTTTGGGTATGACATAATTCATGCTCTAGGAAAACCTCGTACGGACATTCTGATGAGACCTCTCCTTACTGTTTGACCAGAAGTGTGTTAGTGCTTCTTTTAGGTACAGTTGTCTCATATCCAGCACCTTCATGTATTGGAACATGAAAATAATCCTTGAATAAATGGGTTAATACCAAAAATGCTACATAACTTAAAGTTAACAAAAAATATTACAAAACAGTAAATACAATTATAGATTCGTGTTTTTTAAAGAAGCTCCTATAGTTATTATTTACAATCAATTAAATTTATGTAAGTATAAACTGATTTGAAAGCTGAATTATTTGCTCCGCTGAGGGTAGATGGCAGTAGTAATGCTTACAAGAATTTTACGTCACAAGGGTTGATAATTTTCAGTAGCTCTAGCGAGGAAAAACGCAAGCTTTTTTCGATTCAGCTTAGATCTGAACAATTTGATTGTTGATCTCAGCTTTACCTAATTTTCAAAAGATGGCAGGGCAGTATTTATCTTTCGGCAGTCTTATTCAATGAAACATGTTTTTTCACCCTTTATTGAGGCCTTCCACCAAAACACGATATTGGACGAGATAAAAACAAACTACATAGATTTTCATTTCAAATAATATAATCCCCTTCATTATTTAACAACAAATTACTTAATAATTTAAAGCATTTTTACCGTACGCTGCACAGATACCGCGAGCAGCTTTGGCAGCTTTATTTTCTCGATTAAATTATTACCGGTTTCGTCAATAAAGGATCTAAACAGTACTTTAAACAATTATCTCGCCTATCGTGAACACATTGATAAAATTGTAAACAAATCACTCAAACATTTTGGTTTTATCTGTAGAATCGACTTCGAAAATATTAATACCATCAAAACTCTTTACTGCTCTCTAGTTTGACTCCATCTAGAATATGCTTCTCCGATTTGGTCTCTATTCTATTAGACTCATATTGACCATAATATCGAGTCTGTCCAATACCTTTTTCTAAGAAAAGTGGCATGTTGCTCGGATCGCAAAAGGGGTTGTTATTCCTATTTTGAAATACAGCAATCTCTTAATCTTTATTGGATAAGCGTACAACTGAGATGGACGTTTTATATGCATTTTCAAAATACTTAATGCTATAAGTGATGTCCTACCTCTGTTACAATGAATTTATTTTCATGTTTCCAACCATGTCATCAGAAATCAAAGTCGATCTGCTATTTATCAATTCTTTTAACAGTAACTTTTGCTTTTATGCCCCAATGTCCTGAATGTGTAGATAAGTCGATTCGTCACACATATTGGAATTCTGAATTGTGATAGATTTTCCGGCTTTTTTTTATCTTTTCGCCACTGAAACAGTATAAGACGAAGATGTATTGGCATGGTTTAGTTCAAAATCTTATGCGTTGATCGTATTTATGAATGTATTGTATAGAGAACAATGACGTTGGTGACTCATTGCACGTGAAATTTAGTTCATATAGAACGGCTCTTCTTCTATATTTCATGAATAGGAGAAGCTAGTAGGTACCTAAAAGTTCTTAATAACTTTAAAAAAAAAAAATTATACCTTATACTATTGTGTATTTTTTTTTTAACTTCTTTAGTAAAGTTTTTTGTCTTTTTTCGTTTCTTTTCTTGATTTTTTTTACAAAATGTTTCTCTTTATCATTTTTTTACATCATTATATATTTTTATACATGAATATATACTATTTACTTAAGTATAGTTTTAAATAATAATACAAATAATTTATTTTTTTGTCGTTTAGTGTTATTCAAAATTATTTTTTTTATATATTTTTTTAAATGATTCAATGTATTTCTAATATCACTTTATCATTTTTTATCAATAACTTTATAACTGGTAATATTTTTTTATATAGTTTATCCCTTTCGCTTCTGAGATTACTTTCCAAATTTTCTTTAATTTTAATTTTTTTGGACCATCTCTCCACTTTGAATACTGGAGCTATCATTTAAAAATATGTAATTTTTAATTAGCCAGTTTATTTGTGACCAGGATCAAGCTGTTAAAACATCATATAGAAGTAAATTTGAATTTTTGTTTGTACCCACACAAACGTGTTGGCCATAGCGAAAGGGTTATATATTTAGACTTTCTTAATTTGTAAATTATTAAAATTGTTTTTAATGCTTTTTATTAAGTTGTATTTGAAACTAATATGTAAAGGGCACTAAGGACCATGTATATCAATAAAATAAAATCCCATAATTTTATTGTCCTTATTTGTATTTGCTAAATAGTTTCATGTTCATTTTGTTTAATTTCTCATTTCTTCATAATACTGTTTTTATTTATTTAGGGCAAAAATATAATAAATAAATAAATTGAACGCGAACAGAAGGTGTCAAAAATGCTCACTTTTATTTACTTGTCATTCCATTATGAAGGCTGGTAATCAGACAAAATAAAACGTGTAACGTAAACGTACTTAATATCTTATAGAGCAGAAAATTTTCTTTTTAATAACGAAAATATAATATTAAAGATTTTGTTCTACTTTTGGTGCTCATTTTCAAGTGTGGAAAACTTCGCTTGTTGATGTGTGGGAGCACTTTACATAATATTGATGTTAGTTTGGTTCTGCGTTTAATGCGTTTCGAACGGGCATTCATAGGCGTAGTTATTGTTATGTGGAGCTGCGCTAGTAAAATGGGAATTGACGTGGGTATGGATAGGTAGAGTTTTTATTTACAATCTGTTTTTTTTATATTCTTATGATTTTTAGGAGCCAGTCCAGAAACAGTAAAATATCGCTGTGTAAAACCACTTTTTAATTTTTTATTTTATTTAATTCATTTAAAATAACAACAGTGAATTTATAAACAATTCAAAATAAAATATGGTGAATGAGTCTATTTAAAGTTTTTTACGACTATTCAATACTTTTTGTGAACATACTTATGAACAGATTAAAAATAAAAATATGTAATAGTATATTAAAATATTTTGAGAATATCATCTGAGAGAATTAAATAAAATAATAATGATTTATTTCCCAAAGCGTTAGAAAGGATAAAAAAGATAGAAACAGGTTAGAATAAAATAGGAAAAAGGAAGGATTTTGTTGGAGAGATTACCCTTAAAATGCCTATAAATAATAGGAACCGGAGAAAAACTTGATAGTAATACATATTAATTACAGCAGTTATAATAATAAAATCAATGTTTCACACTCCCACTACCAGGAATCAAACCCGGGACCTTAAGCATGGTGAGCGACTTCCTTAAACTAGGGTTTCCTAGGACAGCGGTGCCCGTATTTTAACGGCCGTAGTAAACAGTGATGCGGTTGACAGCCGTCGTAACGGTGACTAGAGAGTGGTTTGCTATAAAAATGGTGTTGATAACACCGTTAAAAAATAAAACCACTCTCTATTCACCGTTACAACGGCTGCCTACCGCATCACCGTTCACTACGGCCGTTAAGATACGGGCACCGCTGTCCTAGGAAACCCTAGCTTTACACTCTTAGAGCAATAATTTGCGACCCGCTTATAGAAACGCTCTTTGCTAGAGCAATAGAATTGTATAGAACAAAAGCGGTGCAAATTTTTGTTTTAACAGCAAACGTGTAACGGAATGGTTTGTCGCTGCGCTTTGGAATTCTCGACCTGAGTACCAATGGCTCGTTGTTTTGCTGTAAAATGTAACCAACTTCGTGATCTTAGAATGGTTTTGTCCGTACGGGTAGGTCTATAATCAGGTCGCGTATTATTACTCCGAGTTTACACAACTAGGCGAGTTTTAGGTTTTGTGATTGATTCTTGGAGAGATCAATGTAAAATATTTACTGAAAATGTAGTTTTAGTAAGAAAGGAGCTCTGCGCTGGTTTGGACATTTAGAACGAATGGACAGCAATATAACGGCTAAGAGTATTTACAATGCGAATGTTGATGGATGCAGAAATAGAAAAACACCGAGAAAGATATGGCATGACCAAAACCAACAAATACTTAAAGATGGACATGTTTTAAATCGGAATAATCTGCGCGCGTGCATGAGAAGATGTATGAATGTAGAGGAAGCGAGATCTGTATGCAAATATAGGGTGATGTGGCGTTCTATCCTCTCTACTTACCCTTACGGGGAAACGGCATGATGGTTTGTTGTTGTTGTTGTTGTACATATTACTTATTTATTTACGTACGTAAATCTACCAATGACAAGTCATAGGCCATTTAAATGACCAGACTTTCATTTTTTTATTTTCAGAGTGGTTCTGTGTCTCTATTGAAACGTTCATCAAGATTTTTATTTGATGAGCTAACCGAAATAATAACCGCATATCCGGAAAAAAGGTCGTGTAATTTTTCAAATTTATGAGTTACGGTATTTTCAGCGTAGAGTGACAGTATCACTCAAATCTGTTGGTAGTAAACGCGGTATAAAATATAAATGATTACCATTTTAAATCTCGTTTGCGGCGACGAATGGGGGTTTTATTCTCTTTATTCCAATTTGGCGCTGCGCGGTTTCATTTTCAACCCCACTCTGCGATTTGTGACCTATCAGACAATGATACATGGACGGTGTTATGCGAAAATGTATCAATCATTTAAATCGAAATTGAAATGCCACTATCGAAATGATTGAGTAGTTTCTTTCTCATTCGTCTTTCCTTTTCATCCCCTCTCCAACCTTTATAGAAAAGTGTAAATTTTTTTAGTTCATTTTTGTTTTAAATTTTTGATAAATTATCAGATTTAGTATAACCTATCAGTATAGACCTAGAGTACGTTGTACTTGTAACTTTCTCAATCTGAATGGTTTGGGTATGTTAAAAAAATTGCCTTAAGGCAATAAACCCGCCCTTATATGTATATAAATATATATCTGAATGGGGAAGGCAAAACAAACTTGGGTTTAATGTTTCCAAGTGTTCGGTCACGTCCTTCACTGGGGCCCAAAAAACTCTTTTTTTTCGCTACAAAATGAATGACCAGAATCTGATACGAACATCGAATGTTAAGGATCTGGGCGTTAGATTTGTAAGCACTCTGATATTTCATGAACACATAGAGACAATCAGTGGTGATGCATTGAAGATGTTAGGATTTGTTCTGCGTACTGCCAGGGTTTTCGAAAATACCCGCGTACTGAGAACTCTTTACAGCTCCTTGGTGCAAAGTAGACTCGAGAGTGGCTCGGTGATTTGGGGGCCACATGAACTGAAGTACTCTCATATTATGATAGAGAAAATCCAAAAGAAGTTTCCGAGATATCTCTACATGAGAGAGTGCGGGTATAATCCTTGGCTCTACCCGACCGAGTTTCTCCAGGGTATGCTTGGCTACAACATTTTAGAGACTAGAAGGAATGTGTATTTGACTACACATTTTTATCGATTGTTGGGCGGTATGATCGATAATTCTGAAATGTAATGTATATGTTATATTTAAAATAAATAAATTTAATTGAATTGAATAATTAATTGTATATTTATATAAAGTGTTTAAGACACAAAATCGCTCTACATGTCCAGACGAACGCAAGGCTCTTTTCTTGATTTTGTCGATAGTGTTTATCTCAGCCTTACATAATGTACGGATCTCAACATCTGTACGTCTAACGTACACAGTTTTACCATACATTTGCCTGAGAGATCGTATTACAACAGCATTTAGCTAAATTTCATCCCTGTTTTTTCCAAGTCCATACTTCGCTCCCATACATCAGAGTCGGGACCAGGACACTATTGTAAATTGCTAATTAAATTGTCTCTTACGACAAACATTTATTTGATAAGGTTGATTAAAGAGCGCCGTTCACTCTGTTTTTGGCTCTCACTCACCTTTTAATATCCTTCTCAGTCATTTCTTCTCTAGTAAATATACTTCCCAGATACAAACATTCTTCCACCTGTTTTAGTATAACCCCATTCACATAAAAATGCGCCTGATGTTAAATACGAATTATTTTAGTAATTGATTGGTGTTCATTTTGTAGATCTCCATATTTAAACTTATAATTTAAGAAATCAACTACTCAATTGACTCTACTGAACACTTTATTTTATAATTACACATATAAAAACATAAAAATTCGTAACAATTGTCTCGCCTTGTGAGGGCATTTTCAAACGAATGTTTAGATAAGATGGATTGAATGTCCTTACATATTTACATAATTTAAGATATTTAAGTTAAAAAATGTAATTATTATTGCATGAACATTAATCATAATTGTGGGAAACCCCGAAAGGTAACGGCTAGGTTAAGTGTTTAATCGGTTATGGGGAATATAGGTATTTATTTTTGAATTTCCGCAAAATTTATAACAAAATAAGCATTTTTTGACATACATGTATGTATTGTAAGATAATTAATGAAGCTTTATAGTTTTATATCTTTAGATAATTGTTGTGGAAATTATATCAATAATATTTTGATAGGTTGGTGTTCTTTTTAATTTTAGTACACGATTGAAATATTATGAAGAAGTTTATGTTAACATAAATGAATTTTTGTACAATGTTTATATTTTTAAGAATTTATTAAAATATAAATGCAGTTCTAAAATAATTAATGTGTGAATAACGCATAATGCAAGTGAGAATTTTGTTTTTATATTTGTAAAAATGATGGAACATACACGTAGATAAGGCAGCAACCAAACTAAGAAAAATTATATATTTATCTAAAAACATTAGAAGCATTCTTAACAAAACTACTTAAATTAATGTATACTATGCTTTAGCATTAGTAACGGAATAATAGGAGGGGGAGGAACAACACATACATAATGACGGACAGCAAATTTACGACACTAAGCAAAGACAAAAAACAATAGTTCTGCTCGCAAAGAAAAAAACAAATTATGAACAAAGGCACTATATTTTTTTAGCCCTTAAGCTTTACCAATTTTTAAGTATGGACATATTGGTGAGTAAAATAAAGAAACAATGTTTTCAAATCTCTAGTCCATAAATGGATTGCTAAAAAGACTAGACAGGAAGCTTAGGAATATGCTTCATATATCAGAATTTAATTTTAAGATCTTGAAAGTCCTTTCTCATTTTATTATTAAAGGTATGTTACTAAATCTTTTTTCATATTTCTTTTTAATTTTTACACAACAATGTATAAAATAAATAATATATTGACACTCCGGAAAGTGCCTGTGGGCCAGTGGAGAGGCTACATTTATAAATAAAAAGGAAATCATGTTGAATATACCTATTGTTTAAACATTTTATTTTGTAAACTATGTATTTGAATAAAAAATTGGGGTAAAAAAAAAAGTGTTAAGACTCAAATCAGTGTTTAATTTTTTAGATTATAAGTACAAATTATATTATTCCGAGATGAGTGTAGCTTAACATATTTTTGCATAACATCAGCCACATGGCGCGTGATTTCAGAGCAAGTCATACAACATGTGTTTTGATAAACATTGGTAGTAAAACAAAAAACAGTACCAAAAATATGCTTTAATGCTACTCGTATTCGTCCTTGTACAGTATTGTGTGTAAATTTTAAAACAATTTCAAGTAATATTTATGAAGGAATATAGATGTTCAAATAAAGGCAGAATGGTGAATGTTACACAGTGTGTAAAGTGGCCACTTAAACCAGCCATTGACAGGTCATAAGCCCTGTAGATGTCTAGACTTCTATATTACCTTCTCTTAAATGTTCTTCATCTCTGTTGTAATTTGTTAATATAAACAGCTTTCCAGGGAGTTGAATCCAGTCCTTATCTACAAAAGTTTGGACAAACTCAAAATATTGTTGATAAATCCACCTGGTTCATGAAGAAGTATAGAAATTGAATAAATAGCATTTTCAGGCGTTGCCTAGTATGTAGGTGAAATAATAAAGCTTTCAGCTCTTTAACTTCACAAACATCAACATATGAAAGAATTGAACGAATTTAGATGTTCATATATGGACAGAATGGTGAATGTTAGACAGTGTGTAAAGTGGCCATATAAACCAGCCATTGACAGGTCATAAGCCCTGTAGATCACTAGACTTCTGTATTACATTCTATTAAATGTTCTTTATCTCTTTTGTAACTTGTTAACCTTTTATGTCTATATAATTTTAATTAGTTTTTAATTTGTTAGTGAAAATTCTTGGTAATCATCATTTTCTTTTTCGTACCCAGTGGCGTACAGGACACTGCATTGGTACACCAAATTCAAAGTTTTTTATCATCTGTTACTGGAAAGTAAGATGATCAGTCTTATTCTTCAGATTCTAGTAGATGGACAGATAATTATTGCTATGAAAGTACATTCCTCCACATACCCGAAACCGTTTTAGTAGTACCAAAAAAACAATGTTTTTTTGTCAATAAAAGAGTTACACTTTTAAAAAAAAAACATTTATGTACCACTTTTATTATAAAATTTAAATATATAAATTTCACTGCCCCTTTCATTGCGTGTTTGAAAAAATATGTGGAGGGCCTTCGCCGGATATTGTTATTCATCCTTTTCATCTTTAGTGAAATATTGCAGTGCAAAACTACCTCTATCACAAGTATTTTACGTTTGGCGTATCAGGAATCGAATTCGGGACCTCAAGCATTGTAGGCGAATGTGCAAACGACTTCACAGAATGTGTGTGTAAGGAGTGGGGGGAGGTTAGAAAAGTTAGGGGCCGAGAAGTTAAAAGTTACACGTTTGGTTATTTTTTTAATCAAAAAGTGGGCTATATTGAAAAGTTCTTGGATTGTTCACTAGGAAAATATTACTTGTTAAAATTTTTTAGGGAAATGGTGGTGTTTGCATCCTTTTTAAATTTGCGCGTAATTTATCTATTTTTTCATACACACTGTACTTACCCCGTTGACGGTAAAAGTGAAGTGTATTTTAGTATTTGTATGTTGGTGTAGTGGGTGTCCTGATGAAAAGATGGGTATGTCTCGAAACTGGTAAATATAAACATTTGGTAAGTGGTTAATTACCTTTATTTGCTTTCATGAATTAAATATAACTTTGATAAACATTAATCAATAAGGTATTAACTAATTAATGCCAATAGTTAGTTAATTCTATACGAAGCTAAACTTTGAGATCTAAGACAAATATATTGTTTTCAATGTTTAAAATATATATTTAAGAACCAAAATTTATTTTCAAGTAATTCAAATGGATCCAATCAAAGAAGGAATCGTGTGTTAGAAATACTACATTGTAAAACGAGGCTCGCACAGAGACACGCACATATTATAGACCCAAAAATGTTTCATTTTTTTTATACTTGTATAATATATCATTGATTACAAACTTTCAAAATTTTCTTTCTTTTAAAAAACATGCACTATCCTGGATTCAAACTAAAGATATGAATTCTTTTTTTCTGTGATTTATTTTCTTGCCCTTTAATAATAAGGAATATTTTTGTGATTTTTTAAAAGTATTTTTTATTTCCTTTTTTAATTACTATAAAAAAGATGCCATATAATCCCTTACAAAATTTTTTACATTTTCTTTCTTATGTCACACAAAAATTAAAACTGTCCATTATTTAATACAGAAGAAAAAATTCATTTAAATTTTCTTGTATACCCACGAGCAGGCCATGCCTTTGTTGGATTTTTTTGTTTACTATTTTTACTATTACTATGTTTTTCATTGCTATGTAATTATGCTTTATTTTTTGAATACTCTGTTTTACCACCTGTGTTTATTGTAAAAAAAAATATTCTAAGTACACTCTTTATCATATATTTAAAAAAAAAAAAATGTGGTCATGATTAACTCAAAATTTAATGTTTCGGCTATTTTTTTTTAAATTTTTAATAAACGTGCTTAAGTTTCTGAGAGAGGAAGAGGCAATTCCGAATAAGAAATCGCAAGAGAGATGAACGGAGATCGCCCGAAGAAGAAATTCGAGACACCATCTGGAGATTCTTCATTGACCAACAGTTTTATTTTTAATGAATGTTTTAGTGCTTAAGTTAAAAAAGTTCTCCAGTAGTTTAACTTGAGAAAGAAAGGCGAATGTCTCACCTGAAAGTTTTGTCTGTGCTGGTTTTCACGTTCCACTGTTGCATGTTGGTTTGAGCGCAAACAGGTAAATCCAGTTAAAGTTTTGCACAAATATAATGATAGAACATGGTCATTATTTAATTATTTATTTTACAAACTTATGCAGTCCATTCTTACGATATAATCTACAATTTTTTACAATAAATACAGGCACCAATAAAAAAAAAATAGAACTTTATAAAATAGGAGCTAAGACAAAAAAAATATTACCTAAAAACAAGATCCGGTCTATCTTAGTGATTTTTTAAATCTATAATGACTTACACCAAAAAAGTCCAGATCTTGTCTCGAGTTTACAATACGGCACAATCGGGACATTGGCGCATGCAAGCCATAGTTTGTGCTGGGTTGATCGAGGAACAGCACATTATTATTTCGCAACCGGTGGATTGGAACATCGAATGCCACTTGTTCCAGTAACGATGGTACATCAATTAAGCCATTAAGTAAATTTAACATAAATATGGAGTCAATGTTATGTCAACGTTTTTGTAGACTTGAGATTTTTAACATTGACTCCATTTCTCCGTTTGTGTAGTCTCCCTTATGTTACTCTATAAAGAAAAAATATTTAAAAAACGTAAGAAAAATATGAGGTTATAAAGTGAAGTAGTGAAATAGACGGATTTTTTTGAAATAGTTGACCAATTTAAAATTTAATAACGATAATAACATAAACATATTCAAAGGTACATCAATTAATAAAACACGAATAAATGTTTCATTTTTGAGTATTACATAAAGTTTTTTTTGTACTAATCAATTTAGTATTAAAATATCTAAATAGGAACAAAACGAGTTAAATTTGTAGGAGTTACGGTATATATATGAGTTTTGAACATACTTTTTTTGGGCAATAGATTTTAGAAAAAAAAAATATAAATAAATGTCATCGGAGACAAATTTCAAATCAATATTTAAAAGCACACGATGACGACACTAATAACATGACGTAATATATTTATATATTTCTAATGAATTTTCGATAAAAATGAATAAATGAAATTATTTAAAAAACGTTAATGGATTTGTATTTATTTATTTATTTATTTATTGACACTTTATATACATATACAATAAATATACATATAAGGGCGGGCATATTGCCTTAAGGCAATTTCTTCCTACCTACCCAAACCGTTCAGTTTGAGAAAATTATAAATACATGGACATATTGAATCTTACAATTTTATACAAAAATTAAAAGCAAAGATTAACAAAAATAAATATATGTATAAAAAAAAAAAATAACACTTTACTATGAAGAGAGGAGAGGGGATGGTATTTACCTTGTGAAAACCAAATGCCGCCTATATAACGCCTGCATAGCACTTATTATTTTCTATGGATGCAAATCGTGGCACCGAAAAATACTGAAGTATGGGTATCAGAAGAATTTTGGGTGTGCGGTGGTTTGACTTTGTGAGGAATGAAGTAATAAGAAAATGAACGCAGCAAAGTTCCGGTTACAACTGTCATCAAGCGAAGGCGAAACGGTTGGCTTGGCTATGTACTGCGGATGCCTCCTGAGAGCCTTAGCCACGCTTGCCTACTTTACATGGCATCAGGTTCTCGACGTCCTGGACGTCCACTGCTGACTGTTCGCGGGCAGTTCATGTCAGATTTATAGGACACGAACCTGACATGGAAGGATGCACAGGAGCTGGCAGTCGACAGAGATACCTGGAGGATCTTCGTGGACACCATGTGTTACAACTAGGGAGCGGACATGGAATTATGATGGTTATTGTATTTCATATTATTTATTGACGTAACAAAATAAAAAATTAATTTGAATGTACTAAATATTTAACGTTGTCAAATAACGCTTACTACCACAAATGAATTTAAATGAATTTAGCTTCGACGCAAATATTGAGATTGTTTATTAAAACAGATACGATTTTCATAAATAGTTGATGTTAGAAATGTATCGAGACTTTTGACTCCAACTGTTCATAAATTTATTATATACAACAGTATTTCCCAACCTTTTAAACCGCGGACACTAAAGATAGCAACAATGACCACATAAGCCTTATGAAAAATTATTGGTGTATGAAATGAGTTTTAACTTGATAGAATATGGTGCAATATGGTATTTGGTTCATTTAAGAATGAAAATACCCAACAAATTTGAGAAGCACACGGTGAAAACTGCCTCGTCTGTAATTTTTCACAAGTGTGATAAAAAAGCTAGTAGTTCCATATTTTTATTCAAAGATAGTTACAATTTATGTGTTTGCACATTTGACTAGCATTTTTTTGGCAATTCTTAAGAAAAGTAATTGTAGTCAATTATTAAATTTAGAAATTTAATTTTGGATTTAAGACTTTAGTCGACATGTCGTTTGCTCCGGCTTTGTAATACAAAGGTAGATACGTATCGATTAAATTACCGTTTGTAATCGCTTCTCTGGAGGAATTTGGTGATGTTCTCGTGCTCCACTTAAGTGGATAGGCGGTGTCAGAGAAATTTGATAAACAGGTATTTGAACATAGTTTTTCTGTCTTTATCTTGCAGATGCCTCCTAATTATTGTATAAAAAAGATAACAGTACTTCGGATTAATTAAACATAATTTAAATTGACAAAATTGTGTTTTCATTGTTCCGTTTCCCTCGCCTTTAAAATTTAATTAATATGTTTTTTTTTTTTTTTAAAACATAAAAATATTTTTCTATGTGTCTGTTTACTTTCCGTTTTTTGAAATTATTTATCATATTTATTTAACGTAGGTACGTTTGAAGACGACAAGGCACTTATTGGGTTTTAAGATGGTCCTAGTTTCCATAAAAAGTAATTTATCAAATACGCAAAACAAATAAAAAACGCGGAGACATATTACGCAAAACTTCTAAGTTTTTCAGAGTAGATGCTTCAGGAGAATATCAAGCATACGTTGGTTTGATTTAATAACTTACATTGAAGTCATTGAAGAACCTCCTATAACGAGCTTCTTGAGAATTTGGCAACGGACCTGGCTTGGACACTGTTGTGCATACCTCAGGAGAACCTAAACCGAAGTTGCCTCTTCTTTACACCTGCGGGCTCCTACAGTCCTGGAAGGCCGCCGATGATAATATTTTGGCTTTATTGGGTGAAATTAACTAACGCGGGGTTGACGTTGAAGGAGGCGAGAGTGCTGGCTGGCAATAGAATCTACAGGAGGCATCTGGTGATGTCCACATGCTTCACTTAAAAGCGGACGTAGATCATATGAAAAATAATGGTAAATAGTGTGTTTTTTGTATTTTTTTTTGTTTATTTTTACATAAATAAAATTAACATTATAAAAATACACTTTAAAAATAAATCCAAAATTAAGCTATACCGTAATTTAGAAAAATGCCCACAAAGACTTTAGCATCCAAGTGTGGGCTATTTCTTTTTTAATAATTTATAAATTTATCGTAATATAAATAAATGGTTTGACATAACCATGAAAGGAATAAACAAAATTAACACATGCTTATATTACAAGAACAGGATTTACTTGCAGTAAACATATAAGTTTATGTAGCCGACGTCATAGTCCTTTATTTTATTATTGTATGTTCGTATAAATGTTTCAATTATTATTTTACTTGTATTTAATATATAACCTAGTATGTATGAGTCTGCGAGGCTAATTCCGTGTCTAACCGGCCGCTGCCGTATAAAGGACGAATTTAGCGGGAGCGTGTCAAGCTAGCGGCCCTTTCACGTCCGCTCTAGTCGGCGCTCGATTGTGCAATGAAGGGACGGAGGCGGGGGTCGGGGCTTATACGTTGGCTAGGGGGCGCCTATTTACGTTGGCCGCTCGGGAGAATACTTGACAGGAGTGGGGGGCCGGCACCATTCCCATACCTAAGTTAACCGTTGGGTCAGATTTTGTAATCTTGTATAAATATGTGCACATGTGAGAAATAAAGACATCGATCGAAAACAGTAAACACTCTCTTTTAACTCTACTCTGCCCGATTACTTCGCCACTTCGTCTTCAGATCTTCACTGCATCTTTCCTGGACTCAGCCGAATCCAGAAGCGGATTTACAACCTGCTAGCCGCCACTGTCAGCCGACAGTATTTGGAATAAATATTCATACCTACGGGCTACTGATACCTATCGCAGCTCGCAGTAGAATACCAGCACCTTGCCGAGATTTTTACAGTCTCACAATTCTTTATACGAGGCGGAAACGCGTCTCGTACAGTTTATATATTTTTGATAATGTGTTTATCAGTTCCTTTCATGCTAATCCAAGACCTTAAACCTACTTTATGCTGTATCAGAAATTTAGTGTTTTATCATTCCTTAGGCAGAAGATTGAAGGATTTTGAACCAACATGTAGTGAAAACTTTGTTTTGCATACTGGAACTGACAGTACAATATCGGATCCATTGTTTATCTTTAAATTCAAATTATTGCTAAATAATTCCATATTTATGTGAACATATTTCAGGAACTAAAATAAATATAATCATCTAAAATTTAGGAGTCCACACTATACGTATAGTTTATTACTAGGAAATAGTCTATGTTTTTTGTACATGATCTTAATTTTACTTTACTGTACAATTTCTATTGAGCGAGTATGCACGTCCAAGACTCCTCCCCATCCTATGATACCATATGTGAAGATTGAATAAAAGCGTAGTATAACATTTTGACTGTGGAATCATCTCCCATCCACCATCAAATATGTTACTACATTATCTCTGTTTAAATCACGTCTGAAGAAACATTTTCTTTCTCTTCCGTAATCTCTCCACCTTTCCTCTTTTATTTTTTTTCCCTTTTCCCATTGAATAATGATTTTGATTTAAGGTAATTTATAAACAAATGCGTTGATTACTATTTTAATAAATTTTTGGCTTTTTAATATTTATTTTCTATTGAATATGTTATGTAACTTGAATTATAAAAATTAAACTATAATTTAATTACAATATTTGAGTTTGTCCAAATGTTCGTTCAGACAAAAGACTGACTTTAAAAAATTAGAAAACTGTTTTCAGGCGTTGCCTAGTATGTGAAATAATTCAGTCTGATGAATCTCTTCACAACAATAAAGGTTTCAGCTCTTTAACTTCACTAAAATCATCAGATAGAAGAATGAAGAAATATGGATGTTTAAACATAGGCAAAATAGTGAATGTTATACAGTGTGTAAAATGGCCACTTAAACCAGCCAATGACAGGTCATAAGCCCTGTAAATGCCTAGACTTCAACATTCCCTTATTTAAGGTATTTTCCATCCCTGTTGAAATTTGTTTAAATGATTTTATTGGTTAATTGGAAGAAATTGCCATTTGACAATTAGCCTGCCAATATGCAAATAACATTTTGTACAAAAAGTTAAATAAATATTTGGAAAAAAACATTTAAATTTATTTCAACAGAGAGGGAAAAAGTTTTCGAGAAGGGAATATGGAAGTCTAGGCATTTACAGGGCTTATGACCTGTCATTGGCTGGTTTAAGTGGCCACTTTACACACTGTGTAACATTCACCATTCTGCCCATGTTTGAACATCCACATTTCCTCAACTCTTCCATTTGTTGACTTTTGTGAAGTAAAAGAGCTGAAACCTTTATCACGTGGGTGAGATTCATCCGGCTGAACCACAGTCTGCAAGCATTTGGACATAATCAAACATTGTAGAAAAAAACATTTTTAATGTTTTGGTTAAAATATTTTTCAATCTTTAGAAAACAAGATAAATATCTGATTTTGTCTGTTAGTTTAGGAATGTAAAGGAATCACTACTTCAGTGCCATGATCAAGGGAACAAATATGGGAGTACGTTTGTATGAAGAAAAGTCAGACTGTCTTTCCTCTTGAGAGCGAACAAAATATCGCGACGTAAAGCCAGATTTTGATCTGCCGCGCGGACCACAGATCGGTAAACGCTTGTACACGTCACGGTTTGTTCCGTATATATCTTAGGCCACTGTTGTTCGTTGCCAGGAGCTTTGTTTTTCGTTGTTTGAGTCCAATGTACTGTATAAAATCCCCCTAAGCTTTTGAGATTATGGGACAAAAGTTTTATTTATGTTTGCCGTTAGCCTGTGTACACACAAGTTACGAATATTGTTTATATTATGAACATTTTCATCAGCACAAGCTTCAGAATTATCATTTTATTCCATATAACTGAGTGAAACTTGAGATTTAATCACACTTAAGCTCTTTACAAACTGTTTTTGAAAATATGATTCAAAGATGTCATTTTTTATTTCTTAATGAGTCCATATTTTTTTTTTCTGTTGGAAATATTTTTATTTTTTTTATCTAAATTTGTTGCAAGAGAGACGGAAAACATTTCTGAGAAAGAAATATGAAAGTCTAGGCATTTACAAAGCTTATGACCTGTCATCGGCTGTTTTATTTTTTCTATTTTATTGACTATATAAACAAAATTATAAAAAATAGTAATTTAAGGGTCCTTCTCACTAGAGTTACTTGTTCTAACGAGGACTGTGCTGTGCGTTTTTTACTTTGTTTTTCACTATGTCTGCTGAAATCCGAAACTGTGAGAGTGAAGTGATGTTTCGGAAGAAACTTAAAACCCACTTGTTCTCTAAATCATTTGAATAAATTCACAGCATGTGGTGGAAAAGGAGTTTGAAAAAGTACATTATTTTTCTTAAATTAAAAAGTGAAAAGTTAAAATTAAATTTACATCTTTATAAAATCACTTTGTAAAGGTATTATGAGGTATTATATTACGAAAATGGCGCTTTATAAGTTATCCATAATTATAATTATTATGTCCTCTATCTTTATAACTATTTCCATATATTAAAACAACAACAACAACAAACCATCACGCTGTTTCCCCGTAGGGGTAGGCATAGAGGATAGAACGCCATAACACTCTATCTTGGCAGACAGACCTAGCTTCTTCTACATTCATACGTCTTCTCATGTATGCACGCCGATTATTCCTACTTTTGACATGTCCATCTTCAAGTATTTGATGAATTTGATCGTGCCATCTTTCTCGGTCTTCCTCGTTTTCTGCATCCATCAACATAGCCGCACCATATATTGATTACTGCTAACTATATTTTTTGACGGTCTAAGAACGGGGTAGATAACCCTAGTTAGGCAGTCAAAGCAACTTTGTATAAAATATAATTTTGTGAATGTAATTTACAATGATAATAAATGAATAAATAAATAAATCCTTTTATAAAAAAAAACTAATAAACGAAATCATTCTGGCCATTATAATTTACTATCTACATCAAATTCAGCGTATTTCGATCATTTTAGTTAGATGAATTTAAGATGATCAGCTTAACGCTTTAGGTGCCAGTAAAAAAAGCCTTTAATAACAAATATTCGATGTCAACCATTTCGGAAATCAAACCCGATATCCTTTGCATGACCCACCCATCCATATTGCCTCCGTTTGATGACTCTTCTATGATTAGTCTCTCATTTTCTAAACTCAGTATTTTGCAGTTTCGGACCCTCGCTTTAAACGCAAACATTATTACAAAAACCGAAAAACGCAAATATTATTTTATAACTCACACAATCGATTTTTCTCTTCCCTAATATATGAAGACATTTCGCTAAAAATCCTCAAAGGGATAAAAATTTTGGTGTTTTAAGGGCGTAGATCTATTGGAAATGCTTTAATTAAATCATGAATACCTTTCTACATTAAAGCGGTGAACTACGCAAATATTTGGAGATCGAACCTTAACTAATCCAATTAATTTATTATGTATATCTATTGCGGGTGTTCATTTGATATGCGCGTTGGGGTAGTTGATAATTGAATTTTCAATTGGGTTTCAATCAAAATGTGGAAAATTTGATACCAGAAATTGAAAAAAATATTTATTGATTTCCAGTTTAATTATTAATAATATAATCATATATTTGGTTTGTCCAAATTTTTGTAGACAAGGACTGGATTCAACACCCATGGTAGCTTATAATAATAATAATATGTGAAAACAGACATTTACTTTATTTATTTAACTAAGATATAAAACATAAAATATGAACATATTAAGTTTAGCTATTTTAAACAAAAACAAACATTTTTTTCAACCAAAATGAGAAAAAATAATTAAACTTAAAAATTCCCTGTAAATGATAATATTTTTTTACATTATTATTATTAAATTATTCTAAATAAAGCGATGTTTTCTTATTTTTGTTTCGTTCCCGCAAAGGTGTCAATTGAATACATAAATACATCCATCTCTATCGTTGTGTGTTTTCTTAGAGTTGGTGACCGTAATTATCTATATATACCTGTGTAAGTATATAGTAAAATGAATCATGTAAATTAATTATCCATAAAAATTAAAAATGCAATGTTACTTTAAAATTTCTATGTGCTTAAATAGAAATAGGATGTTACGATAATAAATATTTAAAATGAGTTAATTATTAACTGAATATTTATATGATTTTATTTGAAAAATAGATAAGTTTTTTTTGTAATTAAATGTGAAAACTCGATAAAGAACGAGGAAAAAATTCAAATTTCGAAGGTATAAGTATTTAAATGATAAAGGTTATATAATTTCATTCTGAGTTAGAAATAATTAATTTGCCAAATAAGCATCTATGTGACCCTCGGTGCAACGTGAAACAGTGTGTGTTCAAAAATTGCAATTGTATGCGCTAGTAGTCTTCTTTCTTCATAGTATAGTGTTATGTTTTTAAAATATTTATATTTATTTGTGTTAATCTTTGCTTTTTATTTTTGTATAAAGTTGTAAGATTCAATATGTCCATGTATTTATAATTTTCTCAAACTGAACGGTTTGGGTAGGTAGGAAGAAATTGCCTTAAAGCAATATGTCCGCCCTTATATGTATATTTATTGCTTATGTATATAAAGTGTCAAATAAATAAATAGTCAGGAACCATTTTGATTTTTTTCCCACGCGTGGGTGATGTGCCCTTTAATCAAGATTGAAATGTCACTGGTTAGGCCGTTTGAAAATGTGTCCTATACCTGTCTCCTTTTTTCTCGCCAACTTCAATCCTGTCCCTTCCGCACCCGTATTAAGTTCCAAAAACTATTTTATTTTATTATTTCGTCACCTGGGGTCAGTGCACGTTAGTGCACCTAAAATACACGTTAATCGCCAAATCGATTTCGTTACAAACGCATCGCGTAAAAATAAAAATATAATTAATATAGAGATGTGTAGAGATGAAAATATACAGATGTCTTGGTAATAAAAACTTTTCGGAATTCACCAACCACATAATAGACTCAAATTATGAATTTAATAAAGATACTGGTGTTAAAATTTTACATATAAATAATAAAGGACTGAAAGTAAATATTATGGAGATTTTTTACGTAAAGAAGGCTTTGAAAAATAATGTCCCATTAATTAATAATCAAGTAACTTTCCAAGATAGTCCATTATTCGATATTTCATTGTAATGGTCACCCTACCCTCCCCCTCCCTTTTTCCTTCTTTTGAAATAGTAGCTTCATAAGTCATTAACCCCCGGTGGTGGCGTAGTGAAGCATGTGTCTAACCTGAAGGTCGATTTTATATTTTTGCAAATCTACTATGGTGAAGGTGTGTAGTGATATTTGCATGTTGGTGTAGTGTTGTTGTCCTGACGAAGAGACGGGTTACGTCTCGAAACCGGTAGACAGATAAGTCGGTGAGTGGTTTTATACAAATTTTATTAATATTATATTAAAATGTTGGACCACAAAGTTAATGCCTTGAATATTAATAATAAAAATATAATTAATGATAAACTCAAACTAAACTGATATGATAAAAAAGAGACCATTAGTGTGGAATTTTGCCCCTATTTTCCAGAGGAACGAATCTACAAAAGGTCACTCCATTTTAATTCCTTTTCTATTTATTTCAATTTTGCGCTGTGAAAGAACAACATTTATAAACTTACTGTCGCGAACCAGACCAAAGTGTAAATTTTTTAGCTAATTATTGTTTTAAATTGTTATATAAAATCGTATTTTGTTAAAATATATCCATGTACTTGTATTTTTTTCAAACTAAACGGTTTGGGTAGGTAGGAAGAAATGGCGTTATGGCGTTATATTATATGTATTTAAATTGTACAATATGTATATAATGGTGAATGTTACACAGTGTGTAAAGTGGCCACTTAAACCAGCTATTGACAGGTCATAAGCCCTGTAGATGCCTTTACTTCTATATTACCTTCTCTTAAATTTTCTTCATCTCTGTTGTAACATGTTAATATAAACAGCTCCCCAGGGAGTTGAATCCAGTCCTTGTCTACAAAAATTTGGACAAACTCAAAATATTGTGTATATATTCCCTTCTCTAAAATGTTCTTCATCTCTGTTGTTATTTGGTAATCATAATATATATATATATATATATATATATATATGTTAAAGGCAATTTATGTCAATTTAAAGGCAAGGCCGTTTATGTAAAACTAAACAAATTAATAATTAAAATATTACAACAGAGATAAAGAAAATTTGAGAGAAGGTAATATATAAGTCTAGGCATCTACATGGCTTATGACTTGTCATTGGCTGGTTTAAGTGGCCACAAAATAAAATTTTCAGACGCTGCCTAGTATGTTGGTGAAATAATTCAATTAGATGAATTTCACCCGTATAAATAAAGGTTTCAGCTCTTTAACTTCACAAACATCAACAGATGAAAGAATTGAAAAAATATAGATGTCAAAATATGGGCAGACTGAATATTTGAATATTACACAGTGTGTAAAGTGGCCACTTAAACCAGCCAATGGCAGGTCATAAGCCTTGTAGATACCTTGACTTCTACATTAGCTTATCTTAAATGTTCTTCGTATATGTTGTAATATGTTAATGTTAACAGCTCCCAGGGAGTTGAACCCAGTCCTTGTCGTCAAAAATTTAGACAAACTCAAAATATTGTTAAATACATAATTGTAAAAAAAGCAACCTAAATATGAATTAGAAAACATTCATACAATAATAAAGTGTAATACGCTGCATTTGGGTTGCTAATGCAGTGCCCTATGCACCATCGGATTTTGTAAAGAGGACTGATAATGAAGTGAAAGCAGTTAATTTCATAAACAAAAAAGCTAGGTGCCTTTTGAGATCTTTTGTGTGCTGTTTCAATTTATAAATTTCAACCGCGATTTTTGGAATAATAGCCCTTGTTTTTCTGGTACTTTCTATGGCTCTTTTTACTTCTTTAGAGGAAATGTGAGAAAAACCTTTCAACAAAATGGACTTTTGTGATAGGATTCAGTTTCCGTTAGCCGTCAGATACACTCGTTCATATTATTACAGCACCTCACACTAATGGAAGCGTTAAAGTTTTGGTTCGCTAAGAAAGCCGTGCCGTCATCAAGCGGCTGTCACGTAGCGGTGGATCACAACATTAAAACGTTTTCTATACAAACCCAACAGCTCAGGTTTCTAAAGCTAGGGTTTCCTAGGACAGCGGAGCCCGTATCTTAACGGCCGTAGTGAACGGTGATGCGTCGGACAGCCGTCGTAACGGTAATTAGAGAGTTGTTTCCTAGGAAAAAGGTGTTGATAACACCGTTTTCCTAGGAAATCGTTACGACGGCTGTCCACCGCATCACCGTTCACTACGGCCGTAAAGATACAGGCACCGCTGTCCTAGGAAACCCTAGCTTAAGAGAGCGTTGACTGATTACCCTCTTAATACCTCTTCACCGCTCTAATTTTCTTGCCTTTTGCCTTTTGCCCTCTTTCGCAGCAGCTACCTGCTCGATTGTGGAGGAATTTAAAATAATGAATTTTTAAAATATTTTTTATGCTTGTTTTATGTATTTTTTTACTCGACAGTATTTTACTGACCCCTCAAATTTCCCTATTGGATTTATTGATTTTATGTTTTGATATCAACGAAGGCAAGAATATGGTATCACTTGGGAGGAATTTTATTTTATTTTATTTTATTTTATTTTATTTTATTTTATTTTATTTTATTTTATTTTATTTTATTTTATTTTATTTTATTTTATTTTATTTTATTTTATTTTATTTTATTTTATTTTATTTTATTTTATTTTATTTTATTTTATTTTATTTTATTTTATTTTATTTTATTTTATTTTATTTTATTTTATTTTATTTTATTTTATTTTATTTTATTTTATTTTATTTTATTTTATTTTATTTTATTTTATTTTATTTTATTTTATTTTCAGTTCACAGACAGTAAAATATATCACAATATAAATACAATTTATAAAACAAAAATAATAACACTAAACATCTTTCACCAATTAAATGTTGACACCAATAGTCAAATGAAAAATTAGGACTCGTGCATACACCAAAATTTAGTTTTCATTATATGTTATTAACGCAGTTTATTAGAATTTATGTAAGATTAATTTTAATAAAATTTAATTTAAGATAGATGCAATTTATACAATCAAATATAATTTTACTAGATTATTAATAAAGTCTCGTAGTAGTAATATATTTTTCTGAAATATATATCAATAAATTATAGTGATAATAGTCACAGTAAAATAACAATGCGTACTCTGTGTATCCGTTTTATTATTGTTGTACATGTTAGTTAGGATGAGTATATATCTTTAGGGTGTGTGTATATAAGTATGGGTGTGTGAGTATTGTGTGCATGCGAGAGTGTGTAGTGAATAAACGTGGACGAATTGATCAATGATTGTAAAAAAATATTTGTTTTTTTTTTTTAAAAAAACCTTAATGAAGAAACGAAGAAAAAAACTTAATAAGAACGCTCCGGCCTAAAATCCAAATTTAAAAATAAATAAATTATAAAGTAACAAAAAGAATATATATTTATAGAAATATATATGTAAGTACTCATTATTCACAGGGATCTGTCACAATAGATATTCACAGGTCGCAGTGACCTCGGGAGTTTGAAAAGTACTGACCCCCTCCAATAAGAATAAGCACTTACATACACGCACACATATAATGATTACGTTTATGTATGTACCTATATATTGAATGTGTAAATATTAGAAATATCGGATTAAGCTTATAAATACCTCAATTCCAAATATCGCATCAATTACATATTGCATTAAAAAAATATATCGTGGTTATACAAGTAAAAGTGACCATTTGCGAAAATGACAAAATTGAGATTATTGACTTTTTGACATCGTATTTGCATAATGCTTGACTGGTAAAAATGCAAAATCGATCCGACACTCTCAAATTTGTGACCATTTGATAGAAGCTCACAGATTTTTGACAAGTAAAACTGACCAACACACACAGTCACTTTTATTAGTAAATTTAAGATCCAAAAAATTGACCAAGTAACGGTTAGTCAATTTTACCTGTAGGTGATGTCACCAGTGAAGAGTGAGTTATAGTCAGTAGTTAGTAAGTTAGTATACGTTTTGTTTTTGACAGATACGGGTTTTTTTATAAAAAGTTGACTAGTAAAATTTAATTTTTAGATTATTACGTAACACTTCTTAATTATTTGTTCTTTTTAATTTATTTTGTATTTCTGTGTTAAAAATAAAAAATCCCGAAAACATAATTTATAGTTATTCAATAAAATAAAATAGAATAATCCCTTCCTCAATAAACGAAACAAAAATTATTATCTGCCAAATTTCATGACAAATTTTACAGGTTAAATTGACTAAGTTTTTTAACTGATTTTTTTAACGTAAAAGTGATAATGTTTTTAAAATATGTTTATACTCAACTAAATGTTTCTTTAAAGTTGAAAGTACCGTACATATACAGTAAAATTACCAACCACCTACTTGAAAAATCTGATCTTTGAGAAGCAATTGAACTCTAGAAAAACACTAAAATGTCTCCCCTGAACATGATTGATTTTGTCACTTGGTCAATTTCTCTTGGTATGCCTACGATATCCTTCTGAAAACAATTTGCAAATAAAACCGGGCTATCTAGCGTAGTTTCAAAAATATTAAGTAATGATGGAAAACAACGACACTTTATTACGATCACATGTTTCAAATAAATTTAGCGTTCTCTCTTCATTTGCTGTGAAAAATTTGAACTTCCTTTTGACAAATCGTCGTATTACTGTTAAGAAACTCGCAGTAAGGAGTTTTACATGTCGTTTGTTTAAAAAAAATTGCCATCGCGTCTCTTTTCCTTATGTCCCTGTCTTCCTCGTAGCTTTCTTGTCTTAGCTTCTCTGTCTTCTCGTTTTTCCATCTACCGTCGCTGCTACAATACTTTGCGACAAATGCGTCGTTAGAAAACGTTTCTTCTCGCGATCTCGTCTCTTTAACAATACTTTTGGTTCGAGAGCAAAAGAATAAAACTCAAATTAAGTGCGCAGTATTTTGAGTTTATTCGAATGTTTGTAGAAAAAAGTCCGGATTTCGCCCACAAAGGAGTATTCTGTAATATTAATACTCTAGAATTGATTGATTGCGTCTGTCCCTTATACTCACGCACTCGAATTTAAGTTTTATTATTCTAAAATAAATCGCATGAAAGGTAGTATCTTACATGGTCAAGTTAGTGCAAGACATTGGTAAAATAAACCAAATTAGGACGCAAAATACTGAATAGATTTAAGTGGTTTCCTTTTTACTAAAGCGAATTCTAGAGAAGTTCCTGATTGGCTCACCATTTTATATTAACACGAAATAAAATAAAAGATTATTAAAAACAGAAAAATCCACTTTAATAAATTATAAAATGTGTAGCAAGGTAAATAATAAATAAAATTTCAATTTTTTTTAAATATAAAAGAGCTTTATTATCGTGGTAGCAACGCTAAATCAGGGTATTAAAAAAATTTATTCAAATGGAATAATGACGACCTTTTTATATTTGTTTTAATATTAACCTCAATTATTGTTTTAAATAAACTATGGGAAAAAATTTCATTGAACTAATGTTATCACAATAATATTTACCACTAAATTGCCGCTTTTAAAATAAATCGCCAGAATTTATGTTTTCAACATTATCACAAAAACATCTAGGCTAAATTATTATTTTTTAAAAGCCGTGAGAAAATGAATTATGACAAAATTTTAATGACTTAGAAAACATATTTATAGGTTCCCTTAAATTTAATTATTATTTACATGGCGAAAATAATTCAGTTGTGTATATCGCGGGTATACAAAGAAAACTGGTTAAATGCAAAAAGCCAGTTTTGCGTAAATTTACTTTAAAGTTTGGTTGTTCATTAAAAATCAAATTTGTTCTTTTTTTTTAAATATTTTTAATTTATTGTTCATTAAGCATATTTCTTTACATAACAAAATTTATATGAAATGAAAAGCAACATAATTTTTAGAAAAAAAAATTAAGTAAGATAAGAAAAATAAAATCCGCATATAGCTGATTTTGCTTGTGAAATAATTTGTGCGGGTTGAGTTAGCCGGCGACATTGTCTAACTGAATTTGAGTTGTATCAAATTCAACACTGTCTTTATCTTCAGATAAAGCATCTATCACAGAAGCGGAAGTGGAAAGACTCTTGTACCAATGATAGAATTCTTTGGGAATGACTCCTGCTTTGCATAACTTTAACAAGTCTTTTTTAACATAGTTTTTCGCTGCAGTAAGGTTTCATTAAGGCAGATACTTTTATTTCAATGAAAATTACCTAAACTCATTTAGAAGTTGTTTTTACTTGCAATATTTTTTTTTAATGTCATATGTTTTTTGTAACAAAAAACAGACAAAGACGCGTAACCGTTTTTCCTTTTATATTAATTTTTGAAAACATAAGCACCAACTCAACAATAATCACTTAAAATCATTTAAGTGATTTTCTGTGTAAAGATTTGAGAGGAAATGCTATAAAGACATTTTTACTTGCTCTTAAATTGTCTTTAACTCAGTTAATGGCAGTAATATCATTTAACCGAGTAAACCTGTAGATAGAAGATAAAAATTTGTGGTATATATAAATAAATAAAAGTTAATGGTATTCATAACTCAGATATGCCAAAAACGTAGTTAACAGGTTTTCCTCGTATACCTACCCACGATATATAACTCACCCACATGGATAACTTATAAAGCGCTAATATTTATTCATATTTAATTTAATTTGAATAACGTATAACTAGTGCACCTGAGATCCAAATTGACCTTTTATAGGACACCTTGTACAAAGTGGCATATTAATATCCGACCAGAATCGAGGTATTTTTGTCAATTTTTTTTACATTAATATTACGGGTTAGCCTTTTTTTGCAAGAGCATCAATTAGCTTAGTATTTTAATTAGCTATTTTTTATGAAATCGATTTATTATCTTAAAAAATAATATGTTTATTTGCTTTGCAAGACATAAATCAACCAAAATAAGTATCCCGTAGAGGGTAAACTAAGGGCCTAAGAGCCGATCAGCGATTTCATAAGGCCACTAGGACAGATTTATTAAAGCCCGTGGGGGCAATTAAATACGCCCCGGAATGCCAAATGTAATATAATCAACCAGTTGAAATAGCTGTCATCATTTTAAATTACAGATTCTTCTCTATTCAATTTCAATCGCTTATTAACCGAACTTCTTGTATTGATATGTAATATATATTAGGTATTTAATTTTATCTACAAAGTAAAATTAAGTGACTTATGTGGAAAATATAAAACTTCAACATATTTTTTTTCTTAGCATATTTATTTATTTTTTACATAAGTGGCATAAATTGAATTAACATATTCATTTAACATAAAAATGAAAAAAAAAGGAAAAATACATTTGATACATATTTATATGAGCATATGAAAATACATAATAAAAATGATAAAATTGCATATCTATAACAATAATAATAAGTAACCAAAAATAATTACGAAATATATACATAAATATGAAAAAGCAAAAATGAAAAACATTTTTAAACATAAAAAAATGTTTGAGAATTATGTTACGAGAGAAAAAAAGGAATTAAACTCGTTTTGAACCTATCAAGTCCAGAAACTAATTTATCAGCCATATCCTCATACTGATTACCATATCTGTGGAGCCCAGGGATGGGGGAGTGCATATGATAGTTGGTCCTAGAACTTGCAGAGCAAAAAAAGATCTGTGGCGGGTATGTCGACCAGGTACACGAAAACACACCAACTCCAGCAAATCTGGACAGTCCATGAATGAATTGATTACTTTCAAAAGTAATATTAGGTCTGTTAGAATTCTACTATCCAAAAGTTTGAAAATATCATACAAATATACACATTTTTACACATATATCATATCGATTTTACTTTATAACCATCTCAATATGTACCCATGAAGTTTATGATCGCGGTACAAAAAAACGTTGACGACATAATTACAGGTGTTTGAGTAAGTGCGGTTCATATGAGTATACGAATAAGTTAATATCTTGTTTGTCTGTGCTCTATATTAATTTTTTAACTATTATAATATATTAAAATATAATTGCCTAGCTTGGAACGGGGTATGTACCCTTTTTAGCTGGGCAAAGTGAACATGGAATTGTATTTTGATAAAGAGTGTTAATAAATAAATAAATAAAATAAATAAATAAATATGTGAGAATACTTTTTACTAGAATTAAAAAAAATATTTTGGCTAAAAGTTTTTACTAAATACGCTTTTAAATGGAAATACTTTAATCAGATAAGGTACAACTCATGAATTACTTTTGAACCACGGATTAACTTGTGGAATATAACTGACCAATTAAAACATAGACGCGCCCTGAGCCCACGAAAAAGATGACACTTAATTGATGCCCAAACGCTCAGTGATGCCTTAGACGCATTTAATCGTTCTTTGAGCGCTACCAACAGAGATTATGTAGAACAATAACAAGTTGCTAGCAACAGGTGATGTTTAGAATCAAACCAAAATTCTTTCTTGTTTGATGAAAGCGTGTCTCTTTGATAAAAATATAAAAAAGAATTGTGTAACATTTAATTAGTAAATTTTCGTCCACGAGTGATTAACAAAGATTAAAATAATTAATGTTCGAATATTTTTTTTTTTGTAAACGTTAACTACGCCTGACGGCGCTATTGCAAAGCTTTTCTTTATAGAAATGCACTGCAAGCTTATTCTGTCACAATTTCGTTTCGTAAGTTCGTTTGTTTGTCACATATCCATTTCACTCTAATGCAATCCAAATTGTACTTCGTTCTCCTTTCCGCTCATACGATACGAATGAATTGACGAAACGAATTAGCTACAAAATAAGGTCACTGATAAGAACACATTTAAAAATTAAAATAAATGCGAGTAAATATTAAATAAATAAATGGATAGAAATTATAACAAATTTCAGAAATTAATCTGATTAGGATTCACAAAAAACAAATGCTGATTCAAAAATTTAAAAAACATTTTTTTTATGTCAAAAAATTGATGTACTCTATTTTTGGTAGTATACGAACGCTCGTTAAATGCAGTCCTGGTATAAAAAAAAACAATAGGGTATCGGTATCTATGGGTACGTTTTCGTGTCAATAATTATTACAATATTTTACTCTACAGGGCGCGTCTATTTATTGTGGATAACTTATATAGCGCCATTTTCGTAATAAAATACCTCAAGGGCGCTTTACATGGTGATTCTACTGTTAAGTTAATTTAATTGAAGCTTTAAATTTGTAATTTGATTAAAATAATTTATTTTGTTATCACGTGCTACGGATTTATTCAAATGATTTAGAGAACAAGTGGGTTTTAAGTTTTTTCCGAAACATCACTTCACTTTCACAGCCTCGCACCTCTGCTGGGAGAGCATTCCATGCCATAGGGCCTGCGACCGCAAATGCGCGCTCACCAAATTTAGTGCGCTGTTTGCGTAGATGTATAATAACTTTTCCTCTATGTATTGATCCTCTATGTCTATGTATTGATTAGTCCTCTATGTCTATGTATTGATTAGTCGATGTTAAATGAATAAACGCAATAAATAGTGTACGAGTATAGTTGTTACAAATAATTGACCTGTCATTGGCTGGTTTAAGTGGCCATTTTACACACAGTGTAACATTTACCATTTTGCCTATGTTTGAATATCCACATTTCCTCAATTCTTCCATCGGTCGACTTTTGTAAAGTAAAAGAGCTGAAACCTTCATCATGTGGATGAGATTCATCCGGCTGAACCAATTCACCTACTAGGCAACGCCTGAAAACAATTTTCCAATTTTTTATGCTTGCAGACTGGCTGGATCCTCTCCCTAAGAAGTTGTTTATATTTAAATTTGTTGTAACAGAGAGGAAAAACATTTTGAGAAGGGAATATGGGAGTCTAGGCATTTACAGGTCATAAGCCCTGTTCAAACATAGGCAGAATGGTGAATGTTACACCGTATATAAAATTGCCACTTAAACCAGCCAATGACAGATCATTCGCCCTGTAAATGCCTAGACTTCCATACTCTCCTCCTTAGGGAGAGGATCCAGCCAGTCTGCAAGCATTTGGACACACTCAAAACATTGTTGAACAAACATTTGAATTTGGTTTACGAAAAAACAAAAAAAAATCGGTTTTATTTCAATGTAAAAAGTATTATATATTGCAACATGATTGACAATCGTTGAGTTTTGTTTGATTTAAAAATAAATAAATATAATAAAATTGACTTCAATAAGCTTTGCCTAAAAGTTTTGTTTGAATAACTTACGTATTCCCTTTTACGTGGGCACAATTTAATTTAAGATAATTTTTATTGCTAGTAAAGAGCACGGAATAAAACACACTATCGTTTTTTTCTATAAATAATTTCAGAAAAAAAATTCACTGATGGTAAGGAAGTAACCCCCATAAAGGGTCAAAGAATAACTATAAAGTGAAAGTGGTTTATACAAATTTATAAATAAATACGTGTAAAAACATCAATGCCTATTTTTACATTGAATCTTGATATTTGTTCATTTCAGGTATTTTGAAAAAAAAACGTTAAAAAAATACTTGAAGAAATTTGATGTTTAATGCTTAAATATCAATTTAAAAAAACGATGAAAAAATAAATTATACTTCACGCATATATTTTAACAATTGTAAAACGCTTAAAATAGAACAAAGAAAACAATGATTTAAGAAAATACTGTTCCTAAGATTGGCCAACAAGCACATTACTCTACGTCTTTTTTTAAATTCATATTCTTTCATCCACCCAGTCTGAAATATAAAAATATCAATTTTGGATATTTGTTTTTTGTACGTGTAAATATTTTATTGGCATTTCATTATTTTTATGAAGCAAAGGAACAGAAAATTCTTAATCATGATATTATTAATTGAATTTCTTTAATTATAAATATTCTTAGCGTGTTTTCTGTTAATTATACATTTACTGTTCCAATTGTGACGTTTGAGGCTGTAATCAAAAATTTTTTCTTTTATTTTTAAAAAATGCTGAAATATGAACTCATATAAAATTATCTATCTTTCATGGCGGTTCGTTTTAAAAAAAAAAGTTGACAATTCACTACTAAAATGGTAAGGATGAGAAAAAGATATTATTCTGAATGGATTTATATATTTATTTACCTTTTTTTTGTTTGTTTTTTTTTGCAATATTCAAACGAGGTAAAACAGAGTATTAAAAAAATAAAGAATAATCACAAAGAAACAAAATACATGTACACTGTAAAAATAGTAAAAAAAAACATCCCACAAAGGCATGGCCTGTTCGTAGGTATACAAGATTTTTTTATGAATTTTCACTCCTTTAATAAAAAGACTGGTATAATTTTCTGTGTACTATAAGAAAGAGGAAAAAAAAATCTCTAAAAGATTGTAAGGTACTTTTTTATTTTGTAATAATTGGAAAAGGAAATAAAAAACACAAAAAAAAAACACAAAAACATTCCTTATTATTAAAGGGAAACAAAATATATCATTGAAAAAAAGAGTAAATATCTTAAGTTTAAATCTAGGATAGTGCATGTTTTTTAAAAGAAAGAAAATTTTGAATGTTTCGGATCAATGAAATATTAACAGTTAAAAAAGAATCAAACATATTTGGGCCTTTAAAATATGCGTGTCTCTGTGCTAGCCTCGTTTTACACTGTGGCATTTCTTACACACGATTCCTTCTTTGACTTGATCTATTTGAATTACTTGTAAAGAAATTTTCGTTCTAAAATATATATTTTAAACATTTAAAACAATGTATTTGTCTTATATCTAAAAGTTTAGCTTCTTGGAACAATTGGAAAGAGAGAAAAGTGCGATTTTTGTGAAGAATTATTTTTAAGATAAATTTTTGAACCGTTTCAAATGGTTTAATATGGTTGTTATAAGCTCTTCCCATCCAATTATTCTACAAAAAAGCAATGAGTGTGCAAGTGTATAATATACTATATAATTAGTTTTTAGCTGGGCGTAGATACTTAATTCCATCAAATGCCTACACGTTTTAAAAATATTATGTCGAGGAAAAAAAATACAAAAACAACCTGGCATAATATTGAAATTATTAAAGTTAAAAAAGTAATTATACATATACCTACATAGTTAAATCTTTGGACCTCTTTGCTACAAATAAAGCTTTTTAAACGTTAATTGTGGCACAGTGAAACATAGAATGAACATTAAATATGCTAGTCTTAGATCGTCTGAATTATTTTTGACTTAAAATTGTCCCAAAATTGTCTGTAATTTACAAAAATACAAATCTAAGTTATTTAAACAAGAACAACTCAAAAACAATCACCTACATCAGCGTAAAATTTAGGCACTTTCTTGGATGCGATTTTTAAATTTATTCAATTAAGTTTTTTTTTTAAACTTATGTTTGAAGCCTTGACCTTTTTAAAGTGCTGTTGTGTTGTTCAATGATTCAGAAATTTGTTAAATAAAATATAATGTTTAATAATTTTCATGAAATATTTCTATATAATCACTTGCCGACTTTTTTATATCTACTGGTTTTGAAACGAACCCGTTTCTTTGTCAGGATATTAATTAAACCAACACGCAAAATCCATTTTTGCCTTAACTAAATTGTGACGTCAAGATTCGTGACAATGTTTTCAACAAATTCAAATGGGCAGGAACAAATAAACATGAATCGGGACGTATTAAGGGCGTGGCCAATGGAATGACCGTTTTTGCGGGGATTCAAAATTACAAATTTAAAATTATTTTTTATGTTACTAATAACTAGTATTTTTTTATACCGCACAGTATTTGATAGACCTTAATTATTTTGAAAATGTAAAAAAAAAACTTATTTATCCATAGTTTTATGAATTTGAAGCGAACAACTGCGTAGAATAAATTTATTATATTGAGTTTAAAAGCGTGAAATTTAATTGCAACTAGTAAAAAAGTTATTGCCGTCGAGCATTTTATTAAAAAAGATTTCGCAATGCGTTTGGTTGAATTTTATGTTCAAAAAGTATTTACTTGACAATGTTTCATTTTATTTATTTAAATTCATAATTCATAAGAGCAGAGATTGTAAAAAAAATAAGTTTACCCTTCTAGTGAATACATAACCTGTCAATTATTTTGTGAAATTGCTAAATTGTCTAATTTATTTCAAGCCAGGGTAGAGAAAAAGACAATTCTATTATTAATTTGTTCAAATTTTTTTGAAACCCTTTTCTGAAAATTAGATTTTAGAATAATTATTATTTTCATCTATGATTTATAATTAAAATTTCACAAAAAAGATTTTAGAGGTTACCTTGAGATACAAACCTAATATTTGATTCTTTTGACACCATGTTTTGGGATCTTAAACTTGTATAAGTTAATTTTTAAATCAAAATACTAAAATTGCGAAAAGCATTTTGTTTGAAGGTTCGTCTTATTCGTTCACATGGGGTGGAGAAAGTATATTTTGATTACATTTATTTTGGTCTCTTGTTTTACTCGACTGATCTGGTCAGTGAATATGGAAGCTTGCGTGGGTGATCCGCCCTCGGAATTTTTCCATCATGAAGCAGGGAGTTATAATGTCAAAAGAAAGGGGTGAAAATGCGATACATAATTATTTATAAAAGAGCAAAAAAGGTGACATTATATGAATATGAAAAAATGATTTATATGTTGACATTATTCATTAATTTAGTTTTTTATTGCTTATTTCTTGGCATGAAAATTTGACAAATTTACAATGCTCCATGTTTACTTTTTATTTTTTGTATTTTCAATGTTATAGTATTAACTTGCTAAAATTCCACCCGTCCATGCGTTTTGTAGCTGCACGACGCACTTACGAGTATTTAGACAGAGAAACCGGTCACAGCAGATAATAAGAAAGTTCGTCAAAAACTTCCTTAAACTTTTTGCTCTTCAAGCTTGGTAGCCAGTCTATTCAACGAAAGTCATTGAAATTCCCCCACTCTCGTCCCTTGTCCAAAAGTGGGCTGAATCCAAGCGTTATCGGAGGCACATGTTTTTAATCTAGACTCTTTCATTTTACGGACAAGTTTCTCTTGCTATTTTGTACTAGTGTGATTTTTTTAATAGTTTAAAAAAAAAATCTTTTAAACATAGAAGATTACAGTATGTTCTTTATTTTAATTGATGTTTTTTTTATTTTTTTACTTATTAATACCCGTATGCAGAGACAAAACTTAAGGTGAGGAAAGTACATTCTAATTTCAAATGCAGAGAATAACCCGAAGATGAAGACAATAGAATGTACTCTCCTCACCTTAAGGTTTGTCTCAGCATACGGGTATAAGTATAATTACGATCTACGCTTAGGAAATCCTTTTTGTATATTAAATTTATTTAGATTTTTTTTTGAGATTGGTGTTTTTGTTTATTTGTCTAATCTTGCCCAGCTATATCTTATTTATAAAAATAAAATTCAGACTCATAATAGTTTTATTCTGAAATAAAATCTTCCGCTTACTTTCACCGTTTTGTTTTTTAAGACTCCAAAGTTAATGCGTGAAATGGGTATATTTTTTCAATCAAGTCATGTTTATTATTATTTCCTGCAGATTCTTCAAAAACTGTGAAGAAATTTACTTGAAATGAATTGTTTGACGTCTCTAAAAAATAAAAGGGAAAAAATTGGATATAAAATTCTCGTCAATGGAAGAAAAAATTGTAGGAATTATAAAATGTCCGAATGACTAAAAAAAATAGAATCGTGCTTTGAGGTGTTTTGAGTGCCAGTTTTAAAAAATGGACAGCCTCTAGCTTAAAAAAAAATATTTTTTTGAATATTTAAAACAATGGTTGACATCTTTTTTTGAACTGCCTTATTGGTCAGTAGAACCAGGAAGGCAATTTAAAGCATTTAAAGATCTAAGTGACGGATGATATTCCCAAGGCGGGATTTGGGAATACTAATGACGGAAAGATATAAAAAAAAAATTGCCAACCTAGAATGCTCTTTACGAATCTCTATTAATTTTTAATTGTTTTTGCAGCATCAGGGTGGAGTATCTAGTAACTATTTTATTTGTGGAAGGAGTTATGGAAGGTAGAGAATAATGTTTGTGTGTGTCAGAACGGTTTGGGTAGGCAGAAAGAAATTGCCTAAGGCAATATACCCGCCTTTATATTTTTATAAATTGTATATGTTTATAAAGTGTTAAAAAAAAATCAATTTCCTGACTAGTTTCAAAACATGACAGCTCCTTTGTGAATGCTAAAAAATATAACCTTTTTAGCTTTGACATAGGAATAATTGTGTTGTGAAACCTTAAGATTAATTTATTGGTTTGAGAACATGTCTGTTCCTTTGTCAGATGCTATCAGGACAAGGCGAGTTTGGCGCAAAACTTTTTAATTTGGGTCTAGTGCATTGTGCAGCGTGTGTTTGCGGTGAACTTCGTCAAACAGCGTCCCATATTCTGTGGGACTGCCTACTCCTAGACACGAAGAGATACATGATGGTTTGTAGTCTGAAGAATGTGTCGACACCTGTTTGGTGTACCGATCTAGTGGCAAATAGGAGTAACTTGAGGGCATTTTTTGCGTTTGTGGAGGGGTGGTTTCAAAAGTAGGACCTGTTGGAGGCCCCTTGATCTTGACCGAGGTAACCTCCGGGTCTACTGCACCAGTAGATTACACATAAACGGGTGGATTGGATCCATGCTGGTCAAGGTGTGGAACTCATATTTGTGCCGCCTTTGTCTCGGTCTAAGGGAAGGTGGGGGTAATTAATCCTTTACTAAACAGGAGTCACTGGACGTGTCTCGAGCCTGAGGTTTTTGATTGCGGGTGCCCCTGTCAGTGGACATCTTTTGCTGAGGACTTCCCTGATCACGGAATATACGTCTCCTTTATTAATTTCGCTTGATGATGAGACATTTTTTAATAATAGCAGTTTGAGTAGGTATGAGTGGTGGCAAAAGTTGGTTTGCAACCAGTAGTTTTTGGATAAGTCTGCTGCTTTTGGGTGCGCTGCCGGTGACTGGCCTTGAGTGTCACCTGGGGGCGTGCTGGTGCTCCAGAGAGTAGTAACTAACGTTTTCTATCACTGTCGACATTAAGAGGTTTGAAATGGGTGAAGATTTTTTATGTTTTTTTTATTTTTACTTCTCTTTGTCCCTACCTTGTAGACGATGAGGGGTGATTTTAGAGCGACAGTGAAAGGGACATTAAAAGTTGTAAATGTAAATATTTGTTCGCGCATTTCCTCACTGAATTTGTTAAATAAAGGATGAAATATAATCAATTCGTAATGAGAAAAAAAAATGCTTGCCTATATGAGTAAATCCAAAGATAGACATGTTGTCTTTAAAACAGATTCGGGTATGTAGTGGATGCTTTCAATATTCCTTTGTCAAGGTTGAAAACAAAATTAATAAGCATTGGCATAGAAAGAGTCGTGTTCTGAAACCAGCCGGCAGATAAGATTGGTTTATTGGTTTTAAAACATGCCTGTTCCTTTGTCAAGGCTAGAAAATAAAATTAATAAGCCCTGACATAGAAGGAGTCGTATTCTGAAACCAGCCGGAAAATTACATTTATTTAGTGATTTTCAACAAGAAAAATATTTCGTCATGTTATTCAATATGAAGTAATAAATTTAGTACCTCATATATAAATTTGGTCCTTCTTATTTATTTCATTAATGACGGGTTTGGGAGCTACACATGTCCAAGCAAGAAAAAAACTCTTGTGTAGTTTTAATGTCACACTAGTTTACATACGGTTTAAGACTTAATATATCTCTCTTATTTTTTTTAATTAGCAAGTTGAATTATCAAGTCTAATTTTCACACCGGATTTGGAAAGTGTAATTTGTACAAATATTCAATTTTAAAACAAAAAACTTTTATCTTTGCTTTGCGAAAAAATTTGGCGTGAATAAAACAATAAATAAAACTCATTACAAGAACGATAGAAACGCTGTTCTGTGGCCGGTGTTTGTGTGAAAGAGATTCAGTCAGTTATTAGCAGTGAGCGGGTTCAAATTTTCTGATTAGCAAGCCATTTGTAAAACGTACGTCTTTTTGCTAAGTACATGTACCAGATATCAAATATATTTTATAGGCGTATGATGAGTTACTCCTCTATGATATTGGACTAAATGCACGGTATTTCGAAGTATACTGACAGATGCCAAAAAAATCTGCATACATGCTTCGTACGGTAAAGAAAACTTCCGCTTTTATAAACCTGGCTATCTTGAAAACTAACAATTGTATCAAAAAAAGGGTTTCATGTGTCGTTGGATAAAAAAAACTTTTAAAAATGAAAAAAAAATCGTCAAATTTTCTGCCAAAATTGACTTGCGCCCAAACGCTTCTGACTGGAAAATTTTATGTCAATCTTCTATGGAATCGAACCCGGGACCACAAGTATGATAGGCAAACTCTATTTGATTACCTTATTTAAGATTTTTACCTGAGAGTAACCATTTAGTCGAAAGCGCTCGTCCGAGATTCTGGGTCTAATACACAGACAGAACTGTATTCCAAATCCACCCGGACATCGAGATACTTATCACATGTTTTTTTTTTCAAATACCTATAAGTTCCGGAACTGGCACAAGACGTGAAGTTTAAAACTGATTATTTCGCCTTTATGAACTAAGAAGCTAATAAAAATAAAGAACAAACGTATTTTCGGCCAAAGTTGACTTACACCCAAATACTTCTGACCGGAAGAAATAATGTAAATTTGAGATGAATATGTCACTCAGATACCAACATAATAATTAAATTTCACACAAGTCATGGTTAAAATAGCATTGTCTTCAAAGGTGTAAAAAATTTTAATTATCTCCCCAATTAACTAAATACTATTAAAAATAATATATCAATAAATAATTTAAAGTAAATTTAAATATTTTTTTTGAACACGTAGCGTGTTTTCGCTAAATTAAATTTTAATAAGTACAAATGTTTTATTGTTTTATGTTTGGTTCTTTAAATATTCTTTGTTTTTTTCCTCTCATGTATTCATATATTTAAAATTACATAAACTCTTATAAATAAACAACTACAACAGTGTAAGTCATTCTTCAAGCACAAGAGTTAGTCTCTTTTTTAAAGAATAACAGTGATAACATTTACTAGATGTATAAATTAAGATCTGTATAGAATTTTGAAAAAAACATGTACCTTTTATAAAATTTATAAATAAAAAATAAAAAAATAATACAAAAAAATGTTTTAACCAACACAGGTTGTGCCCAGTAACGTGTTCATACAGAAATGAAAAAAAATTGCATCGTGAAAGATAAAAATAATAAAATAAAATAAAATACTCGCTTACAGGTAAATACAGAATACATGGTAAAATTTACTTACTATTGGGACTATAACTATTTGAACGGACTCTAAAACCCGGGTTTTCTTATTTCCGGATATTTCTTGGCCTATTTTACATTAATTTTCAAAGGAACCAAATGATAACTCAAGAAAAATTGATTAAACATGGTTTCAATTCAATCGATTGAATAATGAACAAGGGCGATGACTTTATAGGTTAAACGTTCTAGTAATTTCCACCGCCTTCGGTTATCCGGGATAATTGAATTTTGATTAACGATTGCCCCAGAAACGGAAAATGAGGAATGAGGTAAAGCATGCCTATTGCCTACGTTGTAATATGCTCAAATAGTTTAAGTACTGTTAGATGAATTTCAAATTTAAAGTAACGTAGTTATAACTAAGTAATGGAGAATGTATTAAATGACAAATAAATTATGAAAATAAACAGGAGCAAAACCAAAGTAATGGCTGTGGCCCGTAATGAGCAACAAATTAATATAGTAATGTCAGGAGCAACTCTGAAAAACGCAAAAAAGTTTGTGAAGCAGGATCACCTGGGATAGGAGAACAAAAAGAGAAGTCGACTGCTGCATACACCAAGCAAGGCTTGCGTTTAACAAAAAATCAAAGATTTTTTTGGTCAAAAATATCAAACTAAAACTCCGCAAGCAACTTGCCAAGACTTATGTACGGAGCATATTGATGTACAGTTGTGAGACATGGTGCCTTACCAAGATGTAGTGCTACAGAAATATATGAGAAATTTTCTGGAGAGACCACATCACTAATGAAGAGGTTCTCAACAGAATCGAAGAAAGTAGGCACCTGATCAAAACTATCTCAGAGAGGCGAGCCCGATGGATCGGCCACCTTATGCGCCATAAAGGTCTCCTGCATGACATTATAGAGGGAATGGCTGAGGGGACAAATTATAGAGGGCGCCCCCGACGGGAATATATGGAGCAAGTGTGCGAAAATTTTAACTGCACCTCTTATATAGAGCTGAAGAGGGCTGCAGAAAATAGAGACCAATGGAGGACGAGATGCAGGACTTTGCTGCAAACCAATCCCCAGGATTGAGACTGCAAGGAAATATTATTATTTGAATCTTAAACAGGGTCCATTTTTGAATTTTTCGTTTGAATTTTGAAATTTTTTTTTCTTCATATTATTTTTTCCTCAATTAATATTTTTTCCACGACCTTATGTATGCAAAACAGAATTTTGTGACTTTGCTTTTTTTCGAAATGGGAATCTATTTTTTATCTTTTCTTTGGCATTGTGGTCATATTCATGTTGGCTTTGATATGTTGGTTTCCAAAATTCTGTGTTTTTTTAAGAATTTATTTATTTGTTTAAGAAGATAAATACATGTTTATAATATACAATTACAGCCTTATTCAAATTTCAAATACTTTGTTTATTTTATTACGAAAAACGGGAGTATGTTTCTCATTAACGAAGTATTGTGTTCGTGAGAGCAGAAAATCTAATAAATTATTATATGGAGACAGGTTTTGGAATTGTAAGAAGACTTATTTAGTTTGATTGACACTTATAAATAACCCCTTAATGTCTTTTTATGAAGATATATTTACGTAGAATCTGAGAGTAATTACTTTTTTTATTAATTATTAATTAATTCATAATTCATTTGTAACATATTTATAAAATAAATATTAATAAATTTGTTGTAAAAATGGATGTAAAAGCATTTACCAAGCTGTTGATCTATTATCAAAATATTTTTGTAGATATTTCTTGATAATCATCATACCCTTTCCGCACCTAATGGTGCATAAAGCACTGCATTGGTACACCAACCGCAGCGTATCTTAATATTTTTTTTTGCTAAACGAAGGTAAGATGATCAGTCTTAAGCTTCAGGTACCAGTCCAGGTTCTATGAAATTATCTTGTGTGAAAACACTATTTTAAATAAATATTTTACATCAACCGTGTCGGAAATCTAACCCGAAACCTCTTGCACGGTAGGCAGACGCATTTACCATTACACCACGAGGCCGACAAATATTTCTTGATAAAACCCATAGTCAATAATTTCCTAAAAATTTTAATATAATTTCTTGGTTAAGTTCTATTATTTTTTTTATTTGACCAACATTCGTTTTCGCCGAAAAAAGGCATGTTTAGGACTGGATTGTACAAAATGTACTTTTTTGTAAACAGTTATCCAAATTGAGATTTATTTTCATAATCTCTAAGTTCAGTCATATTACTCCACTACGTCGGGAATTACATTGGCTACGTTTTCCATAGAGGGTGGAATACAAATTTTGTTGGCTTATGTATGTCACTGCACAACTCTGCTCCGAAATATCTAAGGGAATAATGCATTCCAGATAAGCTAGCTGACAGACGTCTAACGCTTAAATCATCTACATCTACGGCGAGAGGGAAAGGTATTATACCTTTACGCAAACAGCGCAGTAACGACGCTTCGGAAAAAAATAAAACACCCTTATTGTCTAAATCATTTGAATAAATCTGTAGCATGTGATAACTGAAGTTTCTATGCATTAAATGTAAGTGCTAAAACATCCTAATGGAAATGTGTAGGTATATAATACAAGAGGGTTACTTTTTAAGTTTTGAGATTGACAACTTAAAACAAATATTTATAATCGAAAATGACTTTCGAAATGTTTTTCGAAATATTTTCCTTGAAGATCAATACACTTTTACATGCGTTTGAACTATTTTTCAAAGCATTTTTTCCAGTCAGCTGCTTCTTCAGGCCAAGGAAAAACGTTGACTTCGCAGTTTATTTTTGATATGTGGGAATAAGAAAAAATATTGGGTGCCAAATCAGGACTGTACGGTGGATTACTCATCAATTCGATGTTTTGGATACTCAAAAATTCACTTGTTTGAGCTGATGTGTGACAGTCTGCATTGTCGTGGTGGAGAATGATTCGTCTTCTGCATTTAGTTTCCCTTAATTTTTCAAACACTTCTGGCAAACAAATGATAGTGTACCGTGCAAAATTGATTGTTTTACATTATTATTATGAAACGGTGGCAACATGTCCAGTTATTCCGAAAAAACAAGCAACCATTTGCTTCGAAGTGCTTCGTGCGTGAACAACTTTTATTGGATTTGGCTCGTCTTGAAAGACCCATTGAGTCGATTGTTGTTTAGTTTCTGGTTCATATGCATAGATCCATGGTTTGTCACCTGTCACAATCTTACAGACGTCTTTTGAAGAACCGCTATTGATTCAAAAAAAAAATGTTGGCACCAATCGACACAAGCCTTTTTTCAGCAATTGTCAAATTATAAAGTATCCAACGACCAAATTTTCATGCAATATTAAATTTATGCACGTGAAACATATTTGTTTATTTATATATACGCTCAATGGGCATTTTTATGGACACATTTAAACATAGAAAATTATTATAACAAAATGAGAAATACTAAATGGTTTATAGTAGACCTCGTGGGAGTGGAAGCGGGAGAGAGGTGTTTATAATTGCATTTGATTAAGTGATCGTTTGAAAAAAGACAACTTGTTATCAAAGAAATCAAGACTGGTATGTTTGTTGGGAGATCTAAGAATTATGGGCATGGGGGAATAAAAACCATAGTTAGTTCTATGGTTATCGGTATGAAAGAGTAAGTTTTGTCTGAGGTTTCTAATTGTGATATTTAATTTTATTGAGCTCAGTAGTTCAGGCGCATCAAAGAGTAAGTTGAAAATTTTAAATAGGACTATAAGGTCGGATTTATTTCGACGGTCTTGAAGAGAAGATATATTCAAGGTAGTTTCTAACTCATTATACGTATATAGGTCTCTGGATAAGCCCAACCTCCAGCCTCCCAACTTATGTTCAAGCATACCTTAATCTCACGGTATGTCTTATGACGAGTGCGACTATGATTGAATCTAGGAAACCAGCGAAACACGGTGGCTCGAGATGGTGTTACATCACTTCAAGTCACAGCGAATTGATCGGCACCCTGTTGTTGGTTTAATCTACCGCGAAAGTAAAAAAAAAACATGGCATGAAAATGTTCACGATTTAGTTCCATTTTTTTAAAACATAATTAATATTTCAAGTATCTGTAAACAATACAAATATCACTAGTTTGACACAATGTTCTGAGTACGTTTACCATTAAAAATGGCAAAATTAACGATGACTACGTCAGATTTGACATATTCACACTGATGTTGCCATACCTCAAAACTCCAGTAGCAACCCTCGTACATGTTTAAGTTCCGAGCGGCGGGAAGTGGCAGGCTCTATTCATTCGGGTTTTGCGTTTCTAGTCGGTCACCCGTCCTTGCTAATATAATTGTGTTTAATCCCTTATTTAATTTTAATATGAAAAAGCTTTCATTATAAATAAAAGTTTGTTGTTTGAAACTAAAATTGTGATTACTTGCAAATGGAGTACTTAAGAATCAAGGCCAAGGATTTCACAACAAAAAACGGAATTGTTTTACTTAAATTACAAACTTTAAACGTTAAAACTAAATTGATTTATTTATACAATTGTTTATATAATTACTTTGTAAATCAGCCTTGATGAATAATATTGTGAGTCACTTTGTAAGTTATATACAACATTTTTTACTTTTTGACAATTTTAATCAATTTTTTTGTTGTAGATAAAATACACTTTTAATTATTTTATAACGGATCTATAAATATAATAATATTTTTGATAGATATAATGTTACTTCTGTGTAATAAAATGGAACGTATTGTGTCAATTTAATATGTTACAGGTTGTATTTCCCATTCTGTTATTTGTGTTTTCCATGTACTATTTCTCCACTCTTTAAATAATACAATTTCTTAAAAACAGTAATTTTTACGAGTAAGCGGAAAAAATTCTTACAAATAATCACTTATTTAACTTTGGAGATGGTTTTAAAATTTTATACATGAACAAAAAAGGAAGTACGCTTAATAACTAAGAAAAATTGTTAACAAGAAAGGATGTAAATAAAAAAAACATTAATAATCAAATCAATTTAAGCAATATTCCTATAAAAAAAATGTTCCTTCTCTCTTAATCCACACATAAACTCCCAGTTTCTACCCTCTCTCTTCTCCCTTAGCCACACCCACTTTACCCTTACTATGTAAATTGCATATTATGTTAGTTTGTTACCAACTCTAAAGAAGCCATAGTATTTTTCCGAAACTAGTTGGTTTATTCAATAAAAAAAAATAAAGTGGTACATATAATAAACAAAATTATTTCAATGTAAGAAACGAGATAACAATTTTTCACAAAGTTTGTGCTTTAAATATTATAACTTAACTAATGTTAGTAAATATTAGTAAATAACCACTTGCCGACTGTTTTAGTCTACCGGTTTCGAGACGTACCCGCCTCTTTGTCAGGACACTCACTATACCATCATGCAAATACTATACAACACCTCCACCTTCATCAGCGTAGTATATATTATAAAGTATTTTCAAAAATACATAAATCACATGCAGATTTATAGAGATGCAAACACCACCATGTCTAAACATGCACTAAGCTTAATTGAAAAAATATTTAATCTTATATTGAAGAATTGTTGGTAAAGTTAGTTGAGTGGGGTAACCCGAATGGTTAATTTTTAATTAAAAAGAGGGCGGTTCTGAACAGTTATTTGACTATTTACGAGGGAATGTATTTTTTTAAGGCTTCATTAATGTGACATTCTCTATTTTTTTTCATTTAAGTCCTTCCATATTATTTGAATAAAAAACTATTACACCTTTGTCCTTATTAAAATCGTAATTTGATGTTTTAAGATGATTACCAAACTCTGAAAAATTATTTTTATTATTTAACAAACGATTTTGGTTTTTTATTGATACCTATCAGATTATTTTTTACTAAACTGTATCTCTTCGGATATCGATATCTTTTATATTAGTGAGAAAAAATTCAGAGAGGATAGCATCTTTTTTCTTTAATTGCTGGGTATTTTGTTTTACCATTATTGTATATTTAAATTTAGGTACTATTTTTTCGTGTTATGTATATGTTAAAACATTGATGTAATGTATGTAAACGTATAAAATAAAAAAAATTGAAGAAATTTTCTTAAATTTCTTATAATTTCTACATTTTACTGGATTTTTGGTAAAATTAAAATAATGTTGACTAATATTCAAAAAAAATTTAAAAATCGCATTCTAAAATAAAGAGAACCCCTGTTTTTTTTCTATGAAATTACTCGGAAATACTCCAGTGTAAACTCTTGTCTACAGATATTATTTACAAACACAACATGACATTATAAACGGATTTAATTCGTATCTCGAAAAAAACCAATAAAGTAAGCAAACAATTTTAATGCAAACTTAGTAATTCGTTAACAAATCTTACATAATTATATAGCAACTTCTGAAATTTGAAATGAAACATAATTAAATATGAATAAGGTTTAGTAATTTGCTTGCTTATTTTTCAAAAAGTACTTAACTTTAGGGGCATAAATCTTGTTTTTGAAATCTCATCAATCATGACCCCGGGTTCAATTTGGTTAAAGTGCGATAGAAGGGTAGTTCATACATTTGTGTACAGTCGATGCCTACATTTTATAAGACTGAATTTTACCTTTTTTATGATTTAATAAAAAAATATATTTTTGCAGTTGGAGGCCCATTGGGCTGATCTGTCGCACACGAATTATGCAAAAAGTCAAGATTTTTTTCAGTATTTTGAAGTATTTTTTTTTCATTCAGTACAAGATAATTTAGATCTTTTTCACAAAACGGTGTAAAAAATAAAACAAATTATAAGTTTTTTTTGTTTTGTCTAAATTTTCTCGTCATGGTATTTGTTACAATCAATATAGTGTATAGTTTCCGCAAACCAAGTTTTGTAATATTTCCATTGAAAATAAACGTTAAAATGTAATTTTCCAAAAAAATATATAAAAGAATAATTTGTTTCAAATTTTCGTTTAGAATTACCTTAAACAGTAAGAACAAACACATACGCTAGTCATGCCAGTTTAGGGACAATAAAATATTGAGGCCCGTAAGATTCATATATTAAAAGCTAGAGGGCTAAATATCTTAGCATGTAGTAGCTTGCAATAGTTGACTGTTGCCTGATAGTATTGTTTGTTTGTCAAAACAGATAAATTAGTGATTATTTTTTATTTTAAAGTATGTGTTAAAAATAATGTTGCTGATTTTTACAGTGGTCTTGATAATTTGGGCAGATACTGTTATAGTAAAGGAGTTGCAACCTTTAGGCCTATTTCAGATGACGCGACAGTAAAAATTCACACGGCACGATAAAATGACATTGGATTGATGGATATTAGCCTCATACAGTTTGGGATACGTTTTTTTTATGTAATATATATGTATTTGTATGATTAATTTAATATTTTTTGTATTTTAAGAATGTATGAACTAACGAATCTTGAGGTCTATACATTATGTAAGGCTGAGACAAGCAGGATCGACAAAATCAAGAAAGGAACTCTGCGTTGGTTTGAATATGTAGAGCAAATGGACAGCAAAAGAACAGCTAAAAAAATACGGTGCAGAAAAATACGGTTAATGGATGCAGAAAAAGAGGAAGACTGATAAAAACATGGCTTGACAAAATCCAACAAATAAGATGAACGTAGCGCGCGTGAATAAGAATATGTTTAATCATAGAGGAAGCGAGATCTGTATGAATAGACAGTGTGATATGGCGTTCAATCCTCTTTGCCTACCCTAAGAGGAAATGGCGTGATGATTTATCTAAGGAGAAAATACGGATAATAACGATGAAAAGTCAGCCCGCGTTTCACCCTAAGCTCTCTAAAATTAAAACACTCAGTCAATTTTTAGCCGCCAGCCGGGTTTTAACGCGATCTTGACATTTAATTCAAAATAAAAAAAAATCGAAACAAAACAAATCGGGCTGTGGTCCCGTAACTAGTGTCGTGGACTCATGGATCAAGGATTCGAGGATCACACCCTCTATCACAACTTGATTTTCATTTTCTAATAGTGAGTTATTTACAACTCGTTTAAAATGGCCACCAAAATTGGGATATTTGCGTAAATGATAAGAACCCAAAGATTTCTTTAAAAAAAAAAAACTAAAATGCCTGATTGTGTCGTGAATGCGTGTAAAAACTGTCCGGATAAAAGGAAAAATACTTTTCATTGATAAGTAGGTACCTAGGTACTTGTTTGTTTTTGAATTCCAAAATTTAAAATTAGTCAATATTCAAATATTGAATTTACGTATGTAATTAGGTACTTATTTATGGTTTAATTCCAAAATACAAAACAAATATTTTTCAAATACGGATTTTTTTTTGCAAATATCAAGCAACGCTCTTTTCACCAACTTGTATTCACTTATAAAGGAAAACCATATTTTTTAATGAAATAAATGTTTGGTTAATATTATTTTAGTTTTACCAAAAATCCAGTAAAAGGATACAAATGAACAGATATTTATGTAAAAAATCTGATTAACACACGCAGCGCAAAGATCTACATTTCGTTGAAATCCGTAAGTAAATTGGTTAAGCCGTTTAGGAAGAGTTCAGTAACATTACACGTACAGGAGAATTATGTATATAATGATAACTTTATTTGACTTGTGTTTTAGAACATGTGTGGCAGTGCTCTGAACACACTAAAAAACCGCCTTTAATGACCCCTAATTTTACCGTGCCGCATGCCGTGCAGATTTGGACGATGCGTGTGAAATAGGCCTCACGTGAACCGGTTAAACACGTGTTCCGTTTATATTAGGTACCTACTCTACTTAGATGTTCATCCCTTCTAGGTGCGAGATTTTTCTTTTTAAGTTGCAGCGGTAAATCTGAGAATTTCACATATTTTTTAGTGTCAATACACCCTTAAAGGTGTCGCAAAATGTAATGCGTATAATTTATATACACTTTAGGAAAATGGTTTTGCGTATTTTTTTATCAACATTAAATTCAATATAAAAAAAACTGAAAAACAAATTTATTTCGATTGATATATATTTCAACAGAGGTAAAAAATATATTTAAAAGAAATATGAAAGTTTTGGTATTCACACAATTTATGACCTGTTATTGGGTATTTTGTTGTATGTTTTTATTCCGTTTCAGTGCTGCAGAGTATCATTTATTTTATATTTAAAAATAAATGTAAGAATTTGTTACCCACTTAGTCTAAATACTTTTCGGTGAGACCCCTTTTTTTAAATTTTATTAAAGGTTTATTTTACATAATTTTATTTATATTATACATGTCATATTATTCAAATGTATTCATTAACAGGCACTTTACAGTAATAAAACGATATTTCTTCAGTTCTTTTTTTTTATTTGAAGATCTTTCATGTTAATGATGGTTTGTGGAAGATCATTGAACAACCTTAAAACAACGCAATTAAATATTCGTTCTCCGAAGTAATTTGTAATTCGGGAAACGATCAGGGAGCTCTTAGTTTATAATCTAGTGTAGTGAGTGTGGAAAACTCTTTATTTATATTCCGGATCAAAAAAGTGATATGAAAAGATGATAAGTAAAACAAAATCGTTTTACCGGCAGGACATTAAAGATTTTTTTTTTAATATTCACCTTCGCCTATATGTTTCGCCTCATGGATAATGCTATCTGGTATAATCTCCTTTAATAGTCTCTACTGAATATAATAAATTTTACAAAATTTTGCAAAGGAACATCGTCTATAAAAATACCATAGGACGCAACGCCAGTAAGCGCGTTCAGTCAGTTAGCCCAACAAGTTCAGTTCACTTCAATCCAGCTCGACGACATCACTCAGATCTAGCATGTAGTTCAAGTGCAGTCTCTTCAACCCATCATCGCTGCTACGCTCGTACTACACAACCAAGTGCTGTATCTTATTATCTTTTTAATAAATACGCCTTAATCAGCAACTTCCTCTCTTCTCTGTCAATCTCTTACTGGGGTAGGAGCTCTAACCAACCCTCAACTACATTATCCTACAAATCATTGATCATTGAGCTGTTCTCATAGACACAATTCTTTCATTACTTAAAATTTCTCCAACGTTAACTTTTATATAACAAACTGCTGTGTTCCGTGCCAAGGAAAATATTAATAAAATTACATTTTTGATTTTCGAGAGCACAAACATATTCCTCGAAAACTGTTTGGAAAAAATTGTGGGTGAATTAGAAATGCAGTGATTTATACTGGCAATAAAGGAAACAATATAAAAAAATAGGGTAATTGCTGGCGGAAAAAAGGGGAACAATGGCAAAAATTTACTCAGTTACAAAAAAGCGTCGAAATATTTGAATTTACATAGGCACTCGAAGCGCTGTGATAATTTATTTTGGAAATGAAGTTGCGGTTATGCATCTTTGAATATGTACCTCGCTTCTTCTACATTTATGAATTCAATACAAGCACGATGATTTGGTCAGGCCATATTATTGTATATATTATAAGTGACTAGCGGACCCGACAGACGTTGTCCTGACCGAATATTGGCTTGCCTGCCATTAGCTGGTTGAGCAAACGTTTTATCGATTTTCAATTTTTCGATAAACTATATACTAAGTGACATTTGACATTCGTCATTGTGTGATTTGCTGTTGCCTTAAGTAAAACTAAAAAAAAAGTACAATACCTCGTTATCCTGCGCCGATTGGCTAAGGCCCGGCCCATCTGTCCGATTGTCGAAGAAACAATACAGAAATTTCGTTAGTGTTGCCAGGGTAGTAAAAATTTTTACCCTAATTTGCTCATCTAATAAGAGAAATAATGAAAATTTGACCTCGGATTAAACAACTCTGCGGTAGACATTTAACTGACATTATTTTCAAAACATCAAATATTTTTTAACATAATATATATATATCCGTTTCATGTTTAATAAAGTTCGTTTTATATTTTAAGTATAAAGTTCCTTATCTTTTCTTTCAGTTTACTTATCTACTCTTTTGTGTCAATCAATATTTCCGCGTGCACAATAAAATTATAGAGAAATTTGACTTTTTTACCCATCGTGCAACATTACGCGGCGATATTAAGGATGCGCGCGGCGAAAGTGAGGCAAAGTGAGGTAATTATTGGACACAGTCCGATGTATTCAAATATGATTCTACGCTCCTTCTGGACTCTTCTTAAATCTATTATTATATAATGCCTACATTATAATGTTTCAGAGCTTGCTGCATTACCAAATTTTTGTTGTCTTTAAATTTTTCTTAATATTCTTGTTTTCAACTTGGATATTAAAATATTGTTATTGTTTTTCGGTTTTTATTTCATAGAATTGTCAAACTTTATTATTATTTTAAGATTCTGTTGACTGATGTTATTATTTGAGTACATTTAATATGCCATGTTGTCACGTGGTTGAATTTGTTCGCCTTTTTGACGTTTGCATAGTCACATTCCACAGTGTAACAATCTGTAAAAAATATTTAAAAAAACATAATGAACATTTGAATCGGGTTGTGGTCCTGTGGCTAGTGTCTCGGACTCACGGACCAATGGTCCGTGGCTCGAATCCCACTCTACTCCAACTTTATTTCCATTTTCTAATAGTGAGTTATTTACAACTCGTTGAAAATGGCCCTTAAAAATAAAATATTTGGGTAAATCATAAGAACCCAAATATTTCTTTTTCAAAAAATAATAATAATTATATTCCATTTTTGAGATTTGGAATAAAAAAACCGTAGTTATATTTCATTCAACTAAAAACGCGGGTGAAAAAACGCATTGATAGTAGAACGATAGTTAATCCGAATTCGTTAATAAATTAAACTATAGTAAAACTCAACTTTCGTTTTAGAAGTACTTGTTTGTGATGAAATTCCAAAATTAAAATTTGACAATATTCTAAATGTATGAATTTAAGTAGGTTAAGTAACTTGTTTAACGTTAAATTCCAAAACATAAAATACATATTTTTTTAGATACGGCATTTTTTTTGCAAACGTCAAACTCCGGTCGTCTCACCAATAAAGCGGTGTACTTATGTAGGAATACGATTTTTAAAAATGTATTGAATTTAATATTATTTTAGTGTTACCAAAAATCCAATATGAAGAAATAAATGGGTAGAAATTATAAGGAATTTAAGAAAAGAATCTGACTGAAATCCACAAAACACAGATACTGTTTGCAACAATCTTTTTTAAACACAAAAAACGACATCTTTCCATTTTTTTGCAAATGCGTTCTCCTCGAATGCAACTCTGGTAGATCGATGAATAAAACATTATAATAAAACAGCTCCTTACTTCTTTTTTCGGAAGAACGCATTTATTAATTGACGGGTGGCTTCAGCTGGCAAATTTTTACGGATGCATTTAATCTGTCTCAACTGGTAAAAGCATGAACTTATCGTTCTACTAATTTGAGCGTCAAGAAAAAGGTCAGAATTAAGGATGACTCCCAGTAGTTTAACGGTGGGTAAAGCGGTACTCCTTACATCGGGTAGTGCCGTATCCTGAATCAAATTCTGTCGTCTGGCTGAAGCCATCCATAGTTGTTCCGTTTTGGATGAGTTAAGTGTTAGTCTATTTTCAGCCATCTAGTTTCCTATTTTCTCAATCCATCCATTAATCAAAATGACAAACACATTTCTCTTGCTCGGTTTACAATAAAAATAAATCTGTGTATCATCTGCATAGCAATACTTTTATGTATGCTGAGATAATACTTGTCTCAGCATACATAATTCAGACAATTCTACATTTGAAAAACGCCCATAAGTAGTTTTTCTACAATATTTGTCTCATATATAGTTTTTTAATAGCATTTAGCCTATTGAGCTGACGGTATTATCAAAATATTCATTAAGTTTTTATAAAATAAAAATCTGGGTTGAACAAAAAGCAGCCTTACAACCTCAATACATTTATCCACGACCTTAACTTTCATAGTTGAAAGTAAAGCTATTCTTTCCCTTTGTTCCTAGGGACTTCTCCTACTTTTACCCGTGGTCCGCTGAGTCCGAAGACCCTTTTATTTCGGAGGGTCTTAAACTCATCCCTTTTTCATTTCGGATACAATCTTAAATTCTAATATCTTCACTTTTGTAAGATTCCACTCAAGAAAAAAAATTAAAGAAAGCTTTGAAAAGCGCTGTTGTTTTTTTTCTTTCAGGATCTTAAGCGCCATTTAATTTTATATGAGATTAACTTAAGAACCTTTTTTGAGTATGTTGTATCATTTCGCCATATGAAGATAAACGTAATATTTTTTTGTTTAAAAAAAAAATATTTGCGTTCTTATAATTTACTCAAATATTAAAATTTTGGGACCATTTTCAACGAAGACATAAAATTTACTATTTAAAATGGGAATCAAGTCAGGGTAGTGTAGGGTTTGTACTTCAGACCTCTGATCTGTGAGTTTGTGACACTGGCCATGGAACCACAAGCCGGCTCCTTGTTCATAATAAACTTTTAATCAACGAAAATTTTGTAAGGTAAAGTACACAAATTTTTAATGGGCGGCCATAACAGTATAATTGCAAATCTGCAATTTTTCGGTAGAGCAAAAAAACGTTATTACGAACCCAATTATTTAGCTAAAGAACTCATATTTTGCAAAATGAGTTATTATTATTATTTTTATTTTTTATTTTATGAATTCGTTTCAAAAAATAATAAACATACTTAATAACAGGGAATCTACATAAAACCAATTAATGTTAAATGAAAACGGAGTGTTCTCTGTTTATGATACTCTCCATCTAACATGGCACATCCTGTTCAGAAAAAGTGGTGCGTTTTTATTTTTTTTTTTTTTTTTTTTACAATTAAAAAAAAATTAACAGTAATTTGTACCGCGCGCAAGAAAACATTTTTGGTATCTAATTTCCTGTAGGGCTTTTTTGATGGTACAGAGTTAAAGTGTTCCTCATTTTTAAAATGTTGATGGTTCCTCATTTTTTATGGTACAGAATACATGGTAACAAGACAGACATAACAAGAATACAAAGACAACAAAATAAAATTCTTAAACTAACATACAACCTACCCTACCTGACCTCTACGACTGAACTGTACAAAAAACACACCAGTTTGACATAAACTACTTGACTAAAATTGAGACCTTAAAAATTTTGCACAAAATAATACTGGGAAACATAACAAGACGACGACATAATATTAGTCAAAAATGCTGACATATAACACCAGTCAACAACAACACTATCATATTGAAAAAGCAAAGACAAACACAGGACCGTCAAAAATACTACATAATGGACTTAAACACTGCAACGACCTACCTTACTACTTGAAAACTTTTACTGGAGACAAATTTAAAATCAATCTGAAAAAGCACATGATGACTGAACTAACTAGACTAGACGAGACATAAAATGACTAGACAATATTAAATTTATAATGTAACCCTAACGGGTTTTTAAAAATTGTAAATTGTTGGTGTCCAGACAAAAAAACTGGTACGTCGCGAAACTGGTAGACATAAAAAAGTCGTTAAGTATTTATCTAGAAATATGTAATAATGTTTGACAAAAAAGTTAATGCTGTAAATATAAATATTTTTTTATTTGTAATATGCGATCAAATGTGAACTAACTGGTAAATGATAAATATGTATTTATAAATGTAAAATGTAATAATGTATAAAGTATCAATGATGTGTATAAACTTAAACATAATATAAATGTATATGTATGTATAAAATATAATATAAATATGTATGTGCGAATATATATGTATATATGTGTGTGAATGTATGGTTATGAGTTAATTACAAGCACCCCGACTCAACACGGATTTTCTAGCGAGTCGGAGCAAGTTCACATACATGGGTCGTTCCTGAATGATGTCGCTATAAACTGTGTATCTGTCCTTAACAAATGTATGTATAATGTAATTAAAAAATAAAATAAAAATAAATATTATCACGCTTAGAATATGTTCCCGTTTACCAAAAGATAGAATAACTCAATCTTAATCTGCTTATGTCTTCAATCGATAAATCTGTGATTAATGATAAGATGCAAGAACTAGGCAGGGGTGTTTCTACACACGACGTATTCTTTATCGTCTAAATGTTCGTTATCGTCGTGTTGTAGAATAATGTAATTTAAATGAAAATAATAAAATCAATTTTGCTTACAGGAAGATTGCAGTAAAAAAATATTGTCTCCGAATTTATTAAGTGTTAACGAGTTGTGTCCATTTTTTTTAGATCGAAAATTAAGCGCCATAACTAAAAACGTTGAAAGTTATAGATACAGCATACAAAAAATAACTTTCTTTTCTATGAGATGTAATTTTAACTTTTACATTATCTGTAATATTTTATTTAATTACAAGTTTTCAAAATGAAATGTCAAGTGCACGAAAGTGAGCATTTTTGAGACCTCTTTCTGTTCGTGTTTACCTTAACCATTTTGTTACATTCTTAGGATTTGTTTCAGTTTTAGCTTTATTCCGTTGTTTACTAACGGTAAGTACAGTATGGTAGTAAGTACAGTACCGTAGTTGGTTAGTACGCTTAAGTTGTGAATATGCTGGCTGAAACATAAAACTGACGGAGGAAATATGAAAGCCGAGTGAACGCGGTCAGAATGCGATCTCTTGCGATGTGTGGGAAATCAATGTATGTCGGGTTGCGAATGATGAAATCAGTCTAGAGTGTAAATCTGAGTCAGGTATAATTAATAGGATTAAAAAAGGGTATCTGAGATAGTTAAGTCACGTGAAACGAATGGATGGCGAAAGAATTGTAAAACAAATATATGTATATCAACAATATTTTGAATTTGTCCAAATTTTTGGAGACAAGGACTGGATTCAACTCCTTGCCAATTAATCCAGCCAGTGACAGCTCACAAGCCGTGTGGATGCCTAGACTTCTAATTTTCCTTCTCTAAAATGCTCTTCATCTTTGTTGTAATGTGTAAATATTAACAGCTCCTCGGGGAGTTGAATTAAGTCCTTGTATCCAAAAATTTTGACAAATTCATTTTTTTTTGATAAATCCACCTGGTTCATGAAGAAATACAGAAGTTTTAAAACAGTAAAATTTTCAGGCGTTGCCTAGTATGTAGGTAAAATATTTATATTAGATGAATCTCACTAGCATTAATAAAGGTTTCAGCTTTTTTACTTCACAAACATCAACAGGCAAAAAAATAGAAGGAATATGGATGTTCAAAAATGTGCAGAATGGTGTATCATATATTAATGTTTTTTTAGTACAAAATTTTGACCAATCTCTTATTTTAACCAGTCTGTTTTTTGGTTGCCTGAAAGATATTACTTTTAGCAATAAGTCCGCCAAAGTGATTATTATGTATACTTGAAGTTTTATGATAAATAAATAAACATTCTAATAAACGTTATTAAATATTTGTGTATAACTACTTACCGACTTTTCTATGTCTACCGGTTTCGAAACGTACCCGTCTCTTCGTCGTTAAAAGTAAATAATATGGAAATATTTCACATTAGGAAAGCTTTAAAAACAAACTTTCAATATAGTCTCTCAGACGATGTTTCACTGTAATGGTCACCCTATTTAACCTATTTAACTTACCCCCTCCCTCGATCCCCTCTACTTTTTTCATTAATTCTCAAACAACATAGTATTGTATTAATTTAATCAGTGCATGTTTGTCCTAATCAGTGCATGTGCTTATTAAAATATATGTCATGTTGATTTTATATGTTTGTACAACAACTTTGGTGAAGGTGTATAGTGGATTTTGCATATTGGCTTAATTGCTATTCTGACGAAGAGACGGATGTCTCGAAACCGGTAGACATAGAAAATTCGGTTAGTGGTTATATTTAAATATTTAATAACAATTATTAAAATGTTTGACCGCAAAGTTAATGCTTTCAATATTAATAAATAAACATTCGTTTCGGGACAAATGCGATGTGGATTGTGGATCAGGCTTCCAGGCCGATCAGTTTCAAGCTGAGTCGACTCATTCACCCATAACTCATCAATCTGATTGTCCGAGGCGAATGCTGACAGAGAATGGAGATTCTCGATATCCTCAGAGATTCCTAACGGGTATGAAATCCGTTTCCTAATCAAGTTTGTAACTAGTCTGAGATTTGGATTGGACTAATTGGGGCAGTTTTGAAATACGCCCTTGTAAATCAAATCAAAAGGAAAACTTAATTCATTTTGGATTCGTATGCTAATTAAATTTTTATGGATCCAATCAGATTCTTTCCTTGCATTCCTTTTATTTTCTTCCTATTTATTTCTTTTCACCGGAGTTTTGGTAACATTAAATTAATATTAACTGACATTAAATACATTTTTGAAAATCGCATTCATGAATAAAGTGCTCCCCTCTTAGTGAGAAATTGAAATATTTGCAAAAAATCTGTATTTAAAAATGAATTATCTTATGGTTTGGAATTCAACCATAAACAGGTTAGTACCTAGATTAGGTACCTACTTAAATTCAATATTTGGATATGATAAAATTTTAGTCTTGGAATTCAATCACAAACAAGTACCTGGGTACCTACTTATCTATGAAAAGTCTTTTTTCAAGGTAATATCTGGCAAGCCAACGTTCGGACAGTACAACGTCTGTCGGGTCCGCTAGTAATCATGTAAAGGTTTATTAATTTTCATTTTTGCTGAATTTGTTTGCTTAATAATGTGTGCCGGTGTACGATTTACAAACCTAAAAGGCATCTCTTTTAAACCGATTTTCTTCTATTCTTTTGCGTTTTACTACAAATCTTTTTTTTTACGAACATTACTTTTATTAACATTACTTTTATTGATTAAAAATATTTTTTTTATTAATCTCTAATGTTATCAATCGATAAAAGAGAAACATCTTTTTTTTATGTTCTTAAATTAATAAGTTTATGAAATACTGTAAAGTAAATTTTTTTTTTAGTTATTAGTAGCATAAAATATACTTTTTAATTTTAATTTTTAATTCCCGCGAAAACGGTTTATTGCGTTGGCCACACCCTTAATACGTAACAATTTGGTCAAATTTCGAACTGTGTTTGCAACCGTTTAAATTTAAATAGAACACCGTCACGAATCTTGACGTCACAATTATCAATGCCAAACAAATAGCGTTTTTGTAAAGATATATATATATATTTTTTTTAATGGATGAAAGTATTTCTCCTCAATATTCATATTGATTTTGTAAATACGATTTATTTTCCTAAATTCATTTCACATGTTTTAATCAGTATTGTCATATTATGTTACTGTGAAAAAATTGGTGTAGTTAATTAATATGTGTGTTTGGGCATTTCTATTGATAGTATTTAAAAAATGGGATAAAAATATTACCAAATTGTGTAAAAGATTAATGACAGTTATAGGCAGCATGTTAAGAAGAAAATATTTTGTACTAATAAAAACATTAAGAATTATTTATCAATCATTTGTTGAGTCAAAGATCAGGTATGGTATTACCAGTTGGGGAATTTTTTTTGACTTTTGACTTTTTTTTTTTGCACCACAACAGGCCAGGAGGCCCAATTACATCACAGAACACCCAGGCTTAAGAAGAACCGCATTTAAATTTTTGTGCTCTCACCGGGAATCGAACCCGGAACCTTCCGTGTGTGAGTCAAGCGTCTTAACCGCTACACCACGGAGGCCACCAACCAATATTTAAAAAATCAATTTATGCTAAACTTGTCTCTAAAATTAATCAACTGATCAGCTAGAACTGGTAAGGAAGAGGTATCTGAACTTTTTAAAAAGCAAAGGTGCCTGTTCGTAAATGCTATTATATGGCTCAAATTTGTTACGAGATATCAATTTGATGGTAACTACCAGAAAAAGTATAAACATACACACATACTAAAAGGCTAGTACAACGTAAAAGCTTGTCAGTACCGAGGTTTGTAAACAATTATGACCAAAGAACACTTCATTATACAATTACTAAAATTTTCAATAAGATTCCTAAGCAGATCTTAAAAGAACAAAATCAAATATGTAACAAGGCTTTATATTGATTATTATTTTTACATATTACAACAGAGATGAAGAACATTTAAGAGAAGGTAATATAGAAGTCTAGGCATCTACAGGGCTTATGACCTGTCAATGGCTGGTTTAAGTGGCCACTTTACACACTGTGTAACATTCACCATTTTTCCTATATTTGAACATCTTTGTTCCTTTAATTCTTTCATCTGTTGATGTCTGTGAAGTTAAAGAGCTGAAACCTTTATTTTTTTGTGTAAGTCATGTATTTAAATTTTGTGTTAAAATACGTATTCTTTTAGTTATTAATATTAGAAAAATATAAAAACTGCTGACAAGCCGGTTTCGCGATTTAGTGGGTATAATTTTTTTTCCTTTTATATTTTCTGTTCATATTTACATTTTTAAATAAAAATAAATTTAAAAAATAAAAAAAGTGATGTTTTTGTTTTAAAATATTTGATATAACTTCTTGCTAGCAACCAAGAGGACCTCCATTCTCGGTAAATAAAGTCTACGATGTATGCAAGGGGAGAGATTTCCTGTTGAATGCTGATAAAACGAATGTGATTGGTTTTTGATTGATTTATGTGGTTCTAAAAATAAATGAAAATATGTATGACAAAATATGAGATCACTGTGAACAAGTAGAGTTTGTGTATCTGAAAAATGTATTTATTAGGGATAAAAATATCAAGGAAGGTATTGAAAGGAGGGTTAGTTCCGATAATAGGGTGAACAGTGAACTAAATCAACCTTAGCAATAAACATACGTAGCAGAGGGCGAAATTAGACGTTCAAAATAAAGTCCTACTGCCAAACCTTATATATGGAAGCGAAGTATGGAATTGGAGAGCAGGCGGGATGCTTTTGAAATGAGATTTCCAAGGTGAATTCGTCGTAAATCTATTTACGATAGGTAGACAAATGTCAAGATTATGTAAGGTTGAATAAGCATCATTTACAAATTCAAGAAATTAGTTCTGCTTTAGTTTGGACATGTAAAGCAAATGGACGGTGAAAGAATGGTGAAAATACCATTCAAATGTTGATGGCTGAAAAAAACGAGGAAGACCAAAAAAAATATGGCATGAACAATACAAACAAATAAAGAACAACATACACAAACATAATACATAACAAGGTGAAAGGATTATTTTTCTGCCAAATTATTTAATGCGCAGCAATATCTTGAGTTTGTCCAAACTTTTGTAGACAAGGACTGGATTAAACTCCATGGGAAGCTGTTAATATTAACATAATACAATAGAGATGAAGCACATTTTATAGAATGTTAAAAATAAGTCTAGGCATCTACAGGACTTATGACCTGTCACTGGCTGGTTGAAGTGGCAACTTTAACAGGCAGTTAAATCTAGTCTTTGTCTACAAAAATTTGGACAAACTCAAAATATTGTTCTTAAATCCACCTGGTCTATGAAAAAGTATAGAAATTGGAAAAAAAAATTTCAGGCGTTGCCTAGTATGAAGATGAAATACATCAATTAGGTGAATCTCCCCCGCATAAATAAAGGTTTCAGCTCTTTTACTTCACAAACATCAACAGATGAAAAAATCAAAGGAATGTCGATGTTCAAATATGTGCAGAATCGTGAATGTGACACAGTGTGTAAAGTGGCCATTTAAACCGGTCAATGATAGGATTTAAGCCATGTAGATGCCTAAATATAATAATAAAATGTTCTTCATCACTGTTGAAATATGTTAATATTAAGTGCGCTTCCTTATTCAATTACACAAACAACATTGATTACTATTTCTTGCAGCGAGACATTGCTTCGATTTATATTCTACTAGCGGACCCGACAGACGTTGTCCTGCCTGATCGTTGGCTTGCCTGCCTTGGGAAAATACTTTTCATTGATAAATACGTACCTAGGTTTATGATTGGATTCCGAAACTTAAATATTAATATTCAAATATTGAATTTAACTAGGTACCTAGGTACTTGTTTATGGAATTCCTAAACATAAAATAATTTATTTTCGGAAATTTCAAACTTGGCTTTTTTCACCAACAAGGGTGCACTTTATTTATTTAAAAAAATGTGATTTTAAATAAAATACTATATTTCCTTCATATTATTTTGGTATTTTTGAAAATCCAGTAAAAGTAATAAATGGAAAGATATTATAAGGAACGTACCGAAATAATCTTATTGGGATCCATCAAAAGCGAGCGTTTGTAAACATTCAAAAACAAACTTTTGAAAACACAAAAAAACAACATCCTTCCTTTTTTGAAAAATGAATTCTCGTCGAATGCAACCCTGGTAGGTCGATGAAAAAATAATTTATGCTTCTAACCACTTACAGATTCAATTGAAAAATTATTTATCTACAAAGACGCGCAGCACAAAATTTACATTTTATTAAATACCGCACTTGAATCGGTTCAGCCGTTTAGGAGGAGTTTATTGACATCACACGTACAGAATAGTTAAACGTATAAAGATTGAGCGTGATGTCTAGATTATTCATTAATAATACGCATGCGCTTACTTTCCATTATATTGTATCTATATATCTTTACGTTAAATATATTATTTTGTTTCAATATAAGCCTATAAAATTGAATATCAAGAAAACGAATGTAAGCATTTTTGACACCACTGTCTGCTTGCGTTCAATCAAGAGAATCAGAAGGAAAGCTGACAACACCTATGTTAACACCAAGATAAAGGTTTTATAATAAACTTTTTAGGCAGTTTTTGTGAAAAGCTTTCTTATTCACATAAAACCGACCACAATAATTTTCTTTCATTGTTTAAAAAGGTATTAGTCAATAATGTATTCTTCTTATTGGTTATCTTCTTTATTCTCTCGATTGAAATCTTACAGTAGGAAGTTTTAAAAACGCTCATTTTCGTCTACTTGACTATCTATTTTGAAGCCTGGTAATGAAAGAAAATAATTTTTGTAACCTAAAAGCCTTTACAATATTTTGTAGACCAAAAATTTTACATTCGAATGGCGTATTTATTTATTCAACACTTTATATATAGATACATTTAAGGGCGGGCATATTGCCTCAGCGCAATATCTTCTTACTTTCCCAAACCGTTCAGTTTGAGAAAATTACAAGTACATGGACACATTCTAGGTAATTAAGCAGAATCTTGATTATTTATACAAAAATTTCAAACAAAAATTTAGTAAAAAAAATTACACCATACTTAAAAAGAGGAGAGGAGAAGTGATAAAATAAGAAAGAAGAAAGAGAAAGAAACAACTCAAATATTGAGATAGTGACATTTCAATCTTAATTTAAATGTAAATAAAGAAGGAGCTTCACTAACATGAGTGGGTTTATTCCACAACCAAGCAGCTACTACTAACTTCAACCAAAATAAGTTTCTGAGATATCTCTACGTTAGAGAGTGCGGGTATTATCCTTGGCTCTACCCGACCGAGTTTCTCCAGGGTATGCTTGGCTACAACAGTTTGGAGACTAGAAGCAATGTGTATTTGACTACACATTTTTATTGATTGTTGCGCGGGATGGTCAATAATCCTGAGATTATGATGAACATTCTTTTGTATGCTATTGATAATTACCTAAGACAGCCTCTGCATAGATAGTTTCATATTTAAACATACAGGACCAGCCTGCCGATGGTTGTGCCGTTGGAAGGGCTACAATTTTGCTGAACAACATCACTCTGGATGTTGATATGTTCCATGTACCTTAAGGAGTTTTCCGGAGCAGGATTTTCCCACTGTTTGCACAAAAGTTTCTTTCCCTTTTTTAATATTTTTATTTTATGTACGTCTTGAATTTTAGTTTATTAATGTGTTATTTAGAAATAAATTTAATGAATTAAATTGAACTGTGAAAGACGAGGCAACAAAACTTGAGCGTGTGACATATACCATTTTAATATCTTTTTGGTGCTCATTATAAGACAGAGCCCGAAACGATGACGTTCTTCGACGGATGAAAAAAGATAAAGTGGTACTGAAGGCCATAAAAAAAAAGTACTTTAAGCGTGTGATGAGAGGCGAAAAATAAACCATTTTGCAAGTGATTTTACAAGGAAGGATTGAAGAAAGACGCAATGCAGGTTTCGAAGACGCAACTCTCGGCTTAAGAACTTGCGTAACTGGTTCCACTGCAGTCCTTGTTCAGGGCAGTTGCCAACAAAGTGAGAATTTCTAAAATGATTTTTAACCTCAATGGAAGAGATAGAAAATAAGAAAAAGAAGAAACACAAACGAACGAAACTTGTGTTATCACCTAATACATTGAGAAAGATTAGGGACTTCTGTTTTAGAAGGTTTCTGTCAGCATAAATTATTCTTCATACTCCAGGAAGGCAAAATTACTTCTGATTTTTATGCAGTCCTTCGTATATGATAGAATTCAGGTATCCTACAATTTACAAAAACATTCTTGATGTTTTGGGTTTTCGTAGAAAATTATACAAGATTTTAATATCCGTTTCCTATCCCACCCGTTTCCCTTAAATCATTTATATTTAAATTTATTCCCTTAAGCCCCATACTTGAATATTACGCTTTATTTTATGGAATATGATAGAAAACTCTGGTAAAGCAAATTGAATGACGGAAGTATTATTTATACAAGATTTATTTTTAAGGATACGGTAAATAGTAAGGATGTCCTTTGTACTAATCGGAATTCGGGTTATTGTTTTGTTCAGATTCGTTTTAGAGAGCTTAAAACTCTCCACATCACACGTTTTAATCACCACCGTTCTCTAAAATATTTTGAGTAGCGTATGTTGAAGTTTTGGTACGAAAATACCCTTTGAGTAAAAACTCGTTTTGTTATCTCAATTTATTGCTACTGAGAGGGAAAACATTTTTCAGAACGGAATATGAGAGTCAAGCCATAACCAGGCCTTATAACCAGTGATTACCTGATTAAAATGGCTACTTTTAAAATTTACAATTCTGCCTTTGTTACAAATACACAAATTTTCTACTCTTTCATCGGTTGACTTTAGTGAAGTAAATGGTATCTACGATTTATGAAGATAATGGTTTGTTATAGTATCCATGCAGGTCTACCAATGAATAAAATGACTAGCATACAGTTTGAATTAAATGACGAATCAAGATTAATTTTCGGAATTTCTAAGTTTTGTCATATCACTACACTACTTCGAGAACTACACTGACTAAGTTTTTCACAGAAGGTGGAATACAAAGTCTGTAGTCTTTACGCTTTCTCTGCATTCACGCTGTTAAGTATAAAACAGCATTTATCGATATTATTCCTGGCCAATTTTCGTTAACCATACTTTTTTTGGCCCATCCTTATGGTACTTACCTAACATAAAAAAGGATATTTTTAAAAATAAAACATTTGGATTTGGAATCCTTTAAACATAATTTTGACATTTCAACACATTGCATGAGAATTTTAGGAATCGTCGCGCGTCGTTTGGAAAGTTTTTATAATAAATTATTCGAAGTGAACTTACATCATCTAGTGCACAAATATTGAAGAACATCCACATCGCATCAAATGTTAGTCCATTTCCGTGCTCCTTTCCATTGTTAAAATACTCAAATTTTGTACGAAATTGAATAATATTTTTTAAACATTAAACAGACTTTTGTCATGTCCATCTTCAAGTATTTGTTAAATTTGGTCATGGTATGTCTTTTTCGTTTTTTTTTGTTTTCTGCAACCATGAACGATCACATAGTGAAGCCTTTAACCGTTTTTTGCCGTCAATTACGAAACTCATCGTTCTTGATTTAATCGATAATTCTTGTCTTGACCTTAAATAATCCACGAACCTCGACATTTGTACACCTATTGTACGTAATTTTACCATTCATTTGCCTTAGACATTGCATTTCGACAGCATTCAACCTTCTTTTAACCTTGTTTTTTTCTAATTTCATACCTTTTTCCCACACACAAGGGTCGGCACCACTCCAAATAAATAAATGTATAAGCAAAAAAAAAAACGGTAAAAATGATTGTCTACGTTATGTGCATACTTTATTCTTTATTTTTGCGAACACGCTTGATACCATAAACGTGAACTGGCATAAAAAAAAACTCATTTGAAATTCGCGTTAAATTTTATCGGATTGTTTTTCTTGTTACGTGATTTTCAGGTACGCGGTTCAAATTTCCTAGACTTTTACACACCTTATAAAATGTTTTACAACTTTTAGTCGTAAAACGCCAGCCATGCATTTTTTTTACTATTTAAACGCACCATACCTACATAATCAAAAAATGCAGAGAACATTTGAATTTTTAATTTTAATACGTAATTTATTTGAGGAGTCTATTTTTTCATAGATTGTTCCACATGTTTTTTTTTGGATTATTGAAAAAAATTTTTTTTTTTAAAGTAAGTATTTATACAGTTATAAATGTTTTGTACATACACAGCTAATTATTACTTTCTACCTCTCTAATAAAGTGAATACTCGTGTTTTAAGAAGGAGTTCATTTTACATTATTTTTTATTGTTATATATAAATGTGTATATATATATTTATATGTTTTACATTTTATTAAAATTTAATTTTTATAATATATGTAGAAAAAATAAGTTAAAATTAGTTATTATCTTTAAAATATACACAATTTTTCACTGTATGGAGTTCAGGATAAGGTGGGTCCCATGTGTTTTTTTAATTGTTAATTTTAGTTGTAATTTTTGCTATTGATTTTGAAATTTTAGGAAGAATATTAAAAAAAATCCCAACATATGAAAAATGATTTAAAGCCGAAGTTTTGTTGCATCTGTGTAAAGGTAAATTATTTGGAGATCTAGGGTTTCCAGAATTATGTAAATAAGTGGGTTTTTTTCTTTAAAAGTTTGTATAAAAGTTACCCTTTTAATTTTTTTTATCTATTTAAGGTATCTTTTTTTGTATAATTAATTATACTGTATAATAATGAATTTTCTTCATTTTTGTCATTTTGGAAACGTAGATTGTTTTTAAAAGACAAATTGTAAGACGCATTTTGATGAGATTATTCCAGTTGCTTAATCACAGACGTGTATTGATGTGATTTTAAGGTTCTTAAGCATCTTGACCAATCACAGTGGAACAAAATTAATTAACCACGGTCACGTGGCCAAATATCATAAAGAAAATATATTGTATTCTAAAGCCAAACGTCAAATACTAAAATTTACTGAAATTGAAATTAAAAAGGTAGGATGGCTGTACCGCGTTTGGTAAAATGTCATAAGATAATAAAATGTAATTTTAAAAACTCTCCAGTACAATAAAATAAAATAAAATATGGTTGTTAAAATTTTGAGTATTTTATTTGATTTTGAAAATGTTAATCTTGTTTATTGATTGTTAATAACGTCATTGTCATTATAATATTGTGTACCATATTTAACAATCATTTCGTTTTATTTCTTTATCAAATTAAGTTTTAAAAATACATTAATTTATTTAACATAAACAAACAGTCAACAATGATATAATTACAAAAATACGGTTTTAAGTCAGACCAGCGAAGCTTCTCAATTAAAATCATACATATTCTTAAATTGTGTTACAACAAAATGATGTGTTTATGTGTATTAGTGTAGGAGTAAGTGTTCAGGAGTGTGCATCACAAAATAGTAAGTGAAATCGTATCGCAGCCAGATATAATAATAATAAATTTATTTTAAAATAAATTAAGGGGTATGTAAAATACAGTTAGAGCAAGAACGATAGAGGAAAGAGTGTTGTGCATAGTTAGTGCCACAGACTGGCAGATGGGATACATATTTATTTTTTATCATGCGAAAGAAGACATTAAAATTAATTTTGAAGAGTCGGTTACAAGAGTCTACTTTATAATATAATAATGTATATTAATGGCATAGTTCAGATACAGTACGTCTATTTTTAAGGATAGACATCCATTTTGTTTAGCAGATTGGCTGTAAGTGCAAAGCGTTTCATTGTTTTTAAAATCTATCTATTTAAAAAATACAATATTAAACATGATAAATTGTGCACAAACAAATACAACTGTAAAAACAACAAAGGTATTTTACTTAACTTACAGGTTTTGTGTTTTTTAAATCGATGTTCTTTTAAAATCGATAAAACGATAAACAATCGCAGTGAGAATATGGAACTGACGAGTTTATTTTATGGGTGTGGATTTATTTGAATTTTTTTTATAGTTTTATTCTTTTTAACAAATCAGTAATATACATAATTGTATTTTTGTTCCCGCAAAGCCGAAGCTTGTCTGCGGGTTACATTACATTTAAAAAAAAAATTATAAGTAAGTACATTGTTTAATAATAAATGAAGAATAAAACATATTTATATGCACACTTTTAAAAGCTTTTTTGACTATTTAAAAAAATGAAATAAGGTTTTTTTCCTCACGATTTTCAGCTGGTATTAAATTATACAGTTTTGGTACTACACTCCCTATTGTTCTATTTCCATAGTAGTTCTTCTGTCGTGGTACCGTAACTGCTGTGCCAATACTTGTCGGGTCACGATCTGATGGTTAACTTTGGATTTAAAACTGCAATCGAGGAAAAGATCTGTCATTATCTTATACTGACACTGTTTGTTATTTGGCAAAACGTTTAGATAATCAAATAATATCTTATTGTTGTATTTTGCCTCAATCTTTATTTTTGCAGGTACGATAGTTTTAAAGATTTGTACCTGTAAGTTCAAGACTCTGTTGGTATAAGATTTGAAACTTAGTCCCCATATTCTTAATCCATATTGAAACTCGTCTCAGCACTGCGTATGGTATGTATGGTTTTAAATGGTACATGTAAAGTAGCCAAACTCTTAGCTGATTGCAAACTGTTTTTACCTATTCTTCCCAATTTAAAGTGTTTGGAATGTGTAGTTATTTATTGATACCTGACTATCTCCTTATGTTGTTTTATTTATTCATTTATCCATTGACTTTCAATAAGTGTGTAAATTATACCTACATTGAAGAAAAAAATTTAAATTCCATGTAAATATATGTATGGAAGGATAAACAAATAAAAAAATAATAATTTGTTGATGTTTATGAAGTTAAAGGGCTGAAACCATTATTTATACGGGTGAGATTCACCTAACTTTGACCTATTTTTTTTCACCTACATACTAGACAACGCCTGAATTTTTTTATATATTTTTCAATTTCTGTACTTTTTCATGGATCAGGTGGATTTTTGAACAATATTCTGAGTTTGTCCAACTTTTTGTAGGCAAGGACTGGATTCAACTCCCTGTTTAAGTTGCCACTTAAACCAGCCAGTAACAGGACATAAGCCCTGCAGATGCGTAGACATATTTTTAACATTATCTTAAATGTTCATCATTTCAGTTGTAATACGTTAATATTAACAGCTCTCAAAGGAGTTGAATCCAGTCCTCGTCTAAAAAAATTTGGACAAACTCAAAATATTGTCACTATATATATATATATATATATAGATTTTGTGGGTGATTTTGAAAGAGTAGCGTTTTAAAATGGCAAAAGTACATGATTTTCTTACTTTGTAATGAAGTAAGACACATTTAGAAATATTTATTACATGAACATAACGTTTCTCAACAAACAATAAGTAAAAAAAAAAAAAAAACAATCATAAGTAATAACCAAAGTACAACAGAGATGGAGAATACCTTAAATAAGAAAATATGGAAGTCTAGGCATTGACAGGGCTTATGACCTTATTAATACTCTCTTATTTAAGGTATTCTCCATCTTTGTTGTAATTTGTTAATCTTAATGACTCCCGAAATCCAATTTTTTGTCTACGAACATTTGGACAATATTGTAATAAGTAATTACGTTCAATTAGATACGTTTATAAACATAAATAAATAAATACGACTGAACGATATTATTTTTTATAAGTTGTATAAGTTTTTCGAAATTCAAGATTAATAATTAATCCTTGACGGAGGAGCTTAGAGTCGGAAAATAAATTGGTTCTTCGCTGAAATAAAATATTTTCCTTAATATTTTTAACGGAGATTCCATGAAAAAATAATTATCAAAACAGGTAAGGATGTCATCTTGTGTGGATTAATGAATTAATTGTGTACAAGATCTGCAAATTAGATCACGTCAAGTTATTGAAGTCATAAAGTTAATTGAAGCGCGCGCCATTTTAAAAGTGATTATAAAGTTAAGACTTATCAGGTATTTAGATTGAAATTATAGAGCGTAGCGCTGAGTAATCCACAAAATAGGCTTTTCAGTAAACCAAATCAATAATAACACTGATTGACAAAATTATATGTTTTGAAAGTTACTGACTAGAATTAAATAAAGTCATTATTATCACTGAGGTATCATCAAATAGTGATGATGATTTATAGAACGACAGTTTAAAATTTGTTCTATTTTTTATTTTTAATACTAAATACAAGGGCCTGACTCTTTTTTGGCAAGTTCAGCCTGAATTGTTACCTATTTTAATTTGTGTATTTAAAAATGTTTTAATAAAAAATAAAGGTTCATTAATAAAAAATAAGCGTTGTCGCGTCAACATTGCCGCGCTAAACGCGCAGTAAAGTAAAAAATACTGAATGTTTATACCAGTTTACTCTGAATTCAAAGCTGTATGTAGCGCCTTTTTTACGCTGCTTCACATTTACTGACTACAGGTAATGTCCAGGAACTTAAGTTGATTGGAAGACCAGACAGCTGTTAAGCTCTGCATCTAGTGTAACAGAAATCAATGATTTTTATTATTTTTTTTTTGTTGATTTTGGAGCTTTTATATTTTTTACTGAACCTAAGGTTTAAGAGTGAAACGCGTTATAAAATACAAAAAAATATCTTCTAAGGAATAATATACTAAGGTATATAATAACATGATTTTTTAACGAAACAATTTTTAATTAGATTGAGTCAGTATTTCACCGCCAGATTGTGTTTTTTTAGATCCCAATTATGATTTTCTATCATTTTTCCTTGTAGGGTTGTGGAATATGGCTAATATCTTTCAACGCATGGTAAATACACGGGGCCTTAACCTTATCTTGATTTCTAACATAACACCCGAAGAACAGATGATTTTTTTGTTTTAAAAGGGTAAATTTAGATTTTTTTGACTTTTTCACTTTAGCACCTACGTAACAAAAGTTGTCAGGACTATTCACTTAGTTCGGTGGCATTAATATAATATTTTATATAGTTGAGCAAATAATAACAGATATTGAAAACATTTTAAAGAAGAAACTATGGAGGCTTTTACATTATTTTTTTGTGTATAGTTTGAGTATATTTTAAATTTAAGCAGTTGAATTGTGATATTCTAGAAATTAAGTAATTATAGAGTATTTACAGATATTCACTCGCTGAATCGATTATATCTAACGGAGTGCGTGTTTGGGGTCTCTTCTTCCAGTCTTATTTGGGTAAAATTTATGAGAGTCAGGTTAAACGTTTAAAGGAGATTATATCGAATAGCATAATCCCAAAAAGCAAAGGGATTCTGTAATGTCCTGTCGGTCAAAAGCTTTGGGACTGCAAAAAAAATAAACAATATTTCCTTTAATCTACTCCTGTCTAGTTTTTAAGATCGTATTCATCTCACATGACGCTTCCTATCCTTACACGACAAAAAGACTTGGTTTGTTGATACGTGTTTTTCAAATATTTTCATTAAAATATACACGTGTTATTTTAATTTTACCTTGATAAAGAACCTTGTCTAGCTTTAAAACCAGTTGGTAAAAAAATAAGTGATTAAAACAAAGTCGTTTTTTCATTTATTTTAAAATTGCCATATGTTTAAAATCCCGAATTCCTCAAAAGACTCCACCCTGGGAGACCTGAAGAACTTTTTAAAAATTATTGTAATTACCAATTTTTCAGCACACTCAAAAGGTTTCAGCATTGATTTGTTTAAAATATAAAAAATTAAAACAAATTCTTTGATTATTGAAAAATATTTTCGAGTACATGAAAATAACATTTTCATATGTATAAACTAAAAATAAGTAGTTTTTTAATATGTAATATATAAATTTTTTACTAAATTTGTATACTTTGTGGAAATCTGTTATTAGTTCTGAGTTTATACACTTTATCTATTTGTTTACTTTAAATATGTATGTAGAACTGTTGATTTCCCAAATAAAAAAATGCAATAATTTATTATTATTACTCAATAATGTTTTAAGTTAGTCCAAATCTGGCACTTTTAATTTGTTTTCGCTTTTGGAGATGCCTTTTCGCTTTATTGCATAGACAAATAGCGTTCCAAATTTTCGGTTTTTGGTTTAACAGCAAACGCGTTACGGGTGGTTTCAATTTGCGCTTGCGATTTTCGACCTAAATACATATGGTTCGTTGTATTGCTGTAAACTGGAGTTAACTTCTTGATTAATAATCATATAATGATTTTTATGGGCGACTCTGTAAGCGGATGGCGTATTTTTACTTAGAGGTTCAATGTTTATAGATATGCTGGATTTTGCTCCATGGGGAGACATTTATAAGTAAATTGATTTCATCTGAAAAGGAAAACATTTTCAAAAAGGATCATTTTATACACTGTATTGTATTTACCAATCTGCCTATGTTTAAACATCCAGTGGAGTGATACGGAATAGCCCTCCACAAGTATAATTTTCTTATATTTTATTCAGGATTATGTAACTTTAATCTTCGCAAATTTGATCTCATAACCAAGTATCGCACGCAACTACACTGGCTCAGTATCAGTCATAGAAAAAACATTCACATTCTATCACTTCTTCACAATATTTTAAATAATCCCACTTCGCCTGTTTATCTGAGAGAGCTCATCCAACCTTTTTCACAACACGGACTATCTCTTTTTTCTAGTAACGACAGAACCCTTTTAATACCCTGTCATCGCTCTAATTTTCTTGCCTACTCTTTCACAGTAGTTGCCGCTCGATTGTGGAATAATCTACCCACTAATGTTTATTTACATTTAAGTCAAGATTAAATGTCACTATCTAAATATTTAAATAGTTTCTTTATCCTTTTCTTTCCTTCCCATGCCCTCTCCTCTCTTCATAGTACAGTGTTATTTTTTTATTTATTTATATTTTTTTTTGTTAATCTTTGCTTTTTTATTTTTGTAAAAAATTGTAAGATTCAATATATCCACGTATTTATAATTTTCTCAAACTGAACGGTTTGGGTAGGTAGAAAGAAATTGCCTTAAGGCAATATGCTTGCCCTTATTTATTTATTATGGATAACTTATATAGCGCCATTTTCGAAATAAAATACTTCAAGGGCGCTTATATATTGTATATGTATATAAAGTGTCAAATAAATAAATAAATAGAAAACGAAACCTATTTGGCCTTGTTAGTTAAGTTGAATTGTAAAAATTTTATTTATTGAAAAAGCTCTTATTTTCTCAAATAAGTCAATAAACTTATGCATTTATATAGCTTATAGCTTAAAATATACCTTAATTTGATTTTTCCGATAAACTTATTTTGTCGAATACAGAAGTAAATTAACTTTATTGAGGTAAGTTAGCTACTGGTTTATAAATGAACGTGGCAATTTTAATTCCATAATACAATTTTCTGTGTAAATCATCTCTTTATCACCGAATTTAACCCCGAACGAACAAACAATGCAATGGGAGAATTAACCAAGTACCTACCTGGTAACAATATAAATGAGGGATTTTGCGTTGGATACTTGTGTATCGTAAGGGCATTTCAGATAAACTCTAAAAAGGCTGTGCTAGAAAATTCAATTATATGCGGTGATGTTACATCGTGTCAAGATGACAGATTCTGTCTTTTGCTTAAGAAAGCAAAAGACAGAATATTCTGTAGTTTAGACATTTGAAAAAAGAAACATTGAATTGTAAAAAAAAAACTGTGAAATAATTATTTTTTATAAGTTTTGTATTTGAAGCACAAAATTTGTGGTTATTTATTGTAATAAAAAAAATAAGAACAACTTTGTTTTTGACCATTTATTAAAAAAAAATATCTACCAACCGGTTTCAAAGCTATACAAACTTCTTTTTGAAGGTATACTTAACTAATGCTGCGTATAGAGATATTAAATTAAGTGCAAACCATCTGATATAAAACAATGATAGTTTCAATAAAGACACTGGATTCTAACATTTTAATATTTTAAACAGTTCTTTATGTTAAAAATAAAAAATAAAATAAGACAACTAAGAAATCAAAAAAGCGATTTAAAATGAGAAAAAATATAAATATAACCATATTAACAGTATTTCCTTTAGTCCACTCTTGTCTCGTTTTAAAGATTGTACCCACCTCACATCACACTTCCCATCCTTACAAGCTTTGATTTATTAGTTCCATACGGAGAACAATATTGCAAAAAATAAAATGCATGTTTGCCAATATTTAAATGCGAAAAAGGGTAATCGAGTATTGTAGCAAATAAAATCATGTGTACGGTAATAAAATAATAATTGGCGGCTTTCGTTGTGTAGTACTCAAGACACTTGACTTAAGCACGGAAGGTTCCGGGTTTGATTACCGGTTGGAACACAAAAATTAAATTGGGTTTTTCTCAAGATAGAGTGTTCTGTGTTGTTATTCACCACTGTAATCCGGCCTTCTGGCCTGTTGTGGTGCAAAAAAAAATGGAGATAAATAAATATATATATATATATATTGTTAAAATTTATTTTTTTAAATTTTTTTAAAACCAACTTAACTTTTAAACACAGTTCTATATTTTATTACTTTACATTGTATTTTTTTAAATTTATGTTTTTAATACACTCATTTTTTTATTTTTATACCAACTATAATTCTTAACACTGTTCCTATATTTTATTTCTTTATATTGTGTTTTTAAAAAAAAACTATTTTGTTTATATACTCGTCATCTTTTTTTTATACCAACTTTACTTCTAAACACTGTTCTATCTTTTGTTGCTTTATATTGTATTTTTTAAATTTGATGTTGTTTATATACTTATATTTTGTATAACTTTCATGTATGTAAAATCCTTATGGGCGTGAAAAAATAATTAAATAAAAAAGAATAAAATATAAGATACGTAAAAAAAATAAAAATATTATGTGTTAATAAAACAAGTTAATAAATAAATTCGATGTTAAAACAGTTTTCCAAATAAAAGAAGAATTACAAAAAATAAAAAGAAAACGTATACACATTTGACGAGTTGTCTGATATCTTACCAATGTAAGGGCAGTAGTATCTAAAATATCAAGAATAAAGAAAATCACAGATACAAAAAGTCCATAAATAACAATAAAAATCGTGGTAAAGAGATATTTATTATGTGTATTGTTTATATGACTGAATTGTCAACAATAGTTTGACAATTTAATAATTATCTTATCACTTTTTAAAATTAATTTTTCAAATACTTTTAATATGTGTCCCATATGTTTAACATATGTTTATCTTATGTTATTATTTATTATTATTATTCCATGTCCGCTTCCTAGTTGGTGTCCACAAATATCGTCCAAGCATCTCTGTTGACTGCCAGCTCTTGTGCATCTCCGCAAATCAGGTTCACGTCACATAGTTCTGATACAAACTGCCGACAAACAGTCAGCAGTGGACGTCCAGGACGTCAAGAACCTGATGCCTTGTAAAGTAGGAAAACGTGGTTAAGGCTCTCAGGAGGCATCCACAGGACATGGCTAAGCCAATTGTATCGCCTCCGCTTGATGATAGTTGTCACCGGAGTTTGCTGCGTCAGTTCTCTCATTACTTCATTCCTTACAAAGTACACCCAATATTTTTCTGTGACACCTAGTCTCAAAACTAAGTTTTTTAATGTTTTGGGCCCCAGTGAGGTGCCACAATTCGCATCCGTAGAGGAGAATAAGTGTTATACAGGCGTTACATAGGCGGCATTTGGTTTTCACTGAGTAAATATCCAATCTCCAGACAGCTTCGTTGATTGGTCCGGACATTGACCGTCGCTCAAACGACGTCGATCAATTGGTTGGGTTGTACAATGAGGTACTATCTAACCTGATAGACAAACATGCACCATTTACTACGAAAACTATTCGAAAAAGGAAATCTGATGCATGGTTTGACGAAAATTGTCGACTCAAAAAAAAAGAGCTAAGACGTCTAGAACGCAAATACAGAAACACACTGTCAACTTTGGACCGATCAATATGGTTAGATATGCAAGCCTCTTATAGGACATTTATAAAAGAAATAAAATCTAGTTTCTGGTGTACAAAAATCACTGAACAGAAAAAGTCTCCAAAACAACTCTGGCGAAGCCTTCAATCTGTTCGTGGTGACTGTATAGCAGAGACATCTAACACAAGCGCTACTGCCACTGATTTTGCCGACTTTTTTACAAATAAAGTCGAAAAAATCAGACTGGCGTGTAGTTCAGCGAAAAAACCTGTAATTTTAGATAATGCCCTTCAAAAATTCAGTAAATTTGAACCAACGTCTATAAATGAGGTTAAAAAAATTGTTGCAGCATTACCCAACAAACAATGTATATTAGATCCGATGCCAACATGGCTTTTGAAAAAATGCATTAACGTATTAGCTCCATTTTTAACAGATTTATTTAATACATCCATGGAGCGCAGCATTGTTCCGAGAGCCATAAAAAAAGCAAATGTAACTCCACTTTTAAAAAATTCCCAACTAGATGTGGAAGATCTTTCCAGTTTTCGCCCTATTTCAAATCTTCCCATCGTATCAAAAATACTAGAAAAAATAGTTTCTCACAGGCTCGTTAACTATATCGAGCGGAATTCTTTATTTTCGGTAAGGCAATCGGCATACCGACGTTTTCATTCCACGGAGACGGGAGTGATAAGAGTACTGTCTGACATTATAACGTCGGTGGACTCTGGTAATCTGGTGTTGATGGCTCTTCTGGACATGAGTGCTGCATTTGATACTGTAGACCATAATATTTTGCTTGAACGTCTGGAGAAAACTTATGGTATCCGTGATCAGGCACATATGTGGTTCAGTTCATATCTTAATAAAAGAGAATATGCAGTCGTGTTCCAGGGTAAAAGCTCAACCAACTTTCGGGTGTCTACAGGAGTGCCTCAAGGGTCAGTACTCGGACCACTTCTCTATCTCCTTTACACTAAAGATATAGAGAACATTATCAAAGAATGTGGATTGTGGTCGCACTGCTATGCAGATGATACGCAGATTTATTTTTATTGCAAACCAGGCGAGAGAAGTGTGCTTGTCAATTTAATTGATGGATGCATCAAGAAAATAGGAAACTGGATGGCTGAAAACAGACTAACATTAAACCCATCAAAAACTGAACAACTGTGGGTGGCTTCAGCCAGACGACAGAATTTGATCCAGGATACGGCTCTACCCAATGTAGGGAGTGCCGTTCTACCCACCGTTAAACTACTGGGAGTTTTACTCAATTCTGACCTATCTCTTGACGCTCAAATTAGTAGAACGATAAGTTCATGCTTCTACCAGCTGAGACAAATTAAATGCATACGCAAAAATTTGCCGGTTGATGCCGCCCGTCAATTAATAAATGCGTTTGTAGTGTCTAGAGTCGATTATTGTAATGGTATCTATGCAGGTCTACCAATGAACAAAATGACTCGCCTACAATCTGTATTGAATGCCGCAGCGAGACTTATTTTCGGAATCTCTAAGTTCAGTCATATCACTCCACTACTTCGGGAACTACACTGGCTACGTTTTCCACAGAGGGTCGAATACAAACTCTGTTGGCTTATGTATAAGTCACTGCACAACTCGGCTCCGGAATATCTAAGGGAACTATGCATTCCAGATGAACTAGCTGACAGGCGTCTCACGCTTAGATCAGCTACGTCTACGGCGAGAGGAAAAGTTATTATACCTATATATATATATATATATATATATAGTTGGATAATTTATAAAGCGCCATTTTTGTGAAAATCACCTCAAGGGCGCTGTACAATTAATAAATATCCCAGTACGTCTTGCAGCTACAGAGCGCATGGACGGTTGGGATTCTAGTTCCTCGTTTTCAATTAAGATCAATCAAAAATTATAATAGATAGGAGCTAGATTACAGGACGTCTTGCAGCTACAGAGCGCATAGACAGTTAGAAATTTAGCCCCCATTTACACATTTTAAAAATTGACAAATAAATTTAGTGTATTACAAAATAATAATAATATGAATAGTAAAAAGGAGTAAGATTACAACACGCCTTGCTGCTACTAAGCGCATAGACGATTGGAATTCTAGACCCCGTTTACAAAATTAAGGTATTTTAAAGTTGAAATATGAAAGCTAGATAACCAATCATCGTGCAGCTACAAAGCGCATGGATGAGAGGAATTCCAGCAAAGTTAAAACAAACAGCGCACTAAATTTGGTGAGCGCGCATTTGCGGTCGCAGGCCCTATGGCATGGAATGCTCTCCCAGCAGAGGTGCGAGGCTGTGAAAGTGAAGTGATGTTTCGGAAAAAACTTAAAACCCACTTGTTCTCTAAATCATTTGAATAAATCCGTAGCACGTGACAACAAAATAAATTATTTTAATCAAATTACAAATTTAAAGCTTCAATTAAATTAACTTAACAGTAGAATCACCATGTAAAGCGCCCTTGAGGTATTTTATTACGAAAATGGCGCTATATAAGTTATCCACAATAAAAATAAAAAAAAAAAAATAAAAAAAAAGCTTTCATACTATTAAATGTGGCGCCTGCTATTCCTGGCCGTACTCCCAGTTGTTTTTGAAAGCTGCCATTTTCTGTTACATATACTCCCAGGTATTTGAAATTCTTGACCCTTTTGATGACTTGGTTTGACAGAGTCAGAGGATTTCGGGCGTCAAAGCAAGAAGTGTTACATAGTACAGGGGTTCCTGCAATATTAATTTTTAAACTCACGCATGAGGCAAAATTATTTAGGCTATTTATAGTGGCCTGAAGACCCCTAACTGAATCGTCAATCAGAACCCCATCCCCGGCATACTCTTGGTCGGAGATTTTTTTGGGAGGAATAGATGGATATTTCTCTATTTAGTGGAATAAACTTCCTTATATAAAAAAAGAGGATTATACAAAAAAACGGTACAAGGACGCAACCTCGACCAACTCCGGTGGTGACCTTAAACCAATATGTGACAACATCGTTGATTCTGATTCGGCATTCGCTATTTGAGTGAAGGGCTTTGATAAGTTCGACAAATTTTATAGGCACCCCATATGCTACCTGTATTTTTAATATATATATATTATACTTCTTGTAATAATTTTTGTAATTATTTTGAAAATACATTTTTTTACCCTTTTTTAAACTTTATATGTGTTATTTACAATTTGCTTTTGAATTGTAACCTATTTCTTATAACGCTATTTTTCTCTTTTTTCTTATTGATTTTGTATTTTGGCATGCTTTTTATGTTTCTACATGACATATTTACAAAAAAAAACGTGTTGTTTATTTTTAAAATTATTACTTACTATGTTTGTTCTCAACTGTATTTTTTTTTTGTAAATACCCCTTGGGGTGTATGTTAAATGATATAAATAAATAATTTTATAAAAAACATACTATAATTATTTACATCTGTTTTAGCAAAAAATCATAAATACGCGGGTCATTAAATCTAGCGTGCACTTTTGTTCACTGCCAATAACCGACTGATTGAACGATTTTTTTTCTTTTATTTTGTCTCTTTCACACAAACACAGGCCACGTAACGGGGTCTCTCTCACGCGATTTCCCCGTAAGGGTAGGCAGAGAAAATGGACTGCCACACACGTCTATCCTGGCTTACATTTCTAGCTTCTTACACATTCATACATCTTGTCATACATGCCCTTCGGTTTTTCCAGCTTTTTACATGACCAAACATAAGATTTTGGTTTTTCTGATCATGCCACGTCTTTTTTGGTTATCCTTGTCTCACGTTACAATTCATTTTAACGATATGTCCTTGTTTTACCATTCTTTCGTCGTCCATTCGTTGACATGACCAAACTATCTCAGAGACCTTTTCTTAATCTTATCAGTTATACCAGACTCAAATTTACACTCTTGCCTGACTTTGTCATTCGTAACCCTGTCATATATTGATTTCCCACGCATTCGTCTAAGAGATTGAATTTCAACCGCGTTCACTCGGTTTTCATCGGCGTTCGAACTAAAACTTCATCGTGCACTGCCAGTTGAGCTTCGATTAACATATTTTTATTAGCAATTACTGTGTTTAGTGCGCCGTTTATTTTGTTGCCCGCATTTACTCTCCTTTCCGTTTCTTTATCAAGTTACTAACAACAACAGCAACAACAACAACGACAACAGCAAACCATCACGCCGTTTTTCCGTAGGGGTACGCAGTGAGGATAGAACTTGATTGCGCCATGCCTTTCTCGGTCTTTCTCGTTTTCTGCATCCATCAACATTCTATACATTACTAAGCGTATTGTCCAGATATTAATTCAAATGGATGTCTACGTAATAGTTTTTATTTTTAGTATTCTTTTATAACGTATTTATATCCCTCTAGTTTCTATTATGTTGTATCCCAACACAATTCAAGATTCTTGGCCTCATATAGTAAAGGATACTTCTTTTTATTTATTTTTATTTTATTTAAATTTAAATTTTTATTTTTATGTTTATTTATTAAGGAAAAACAACAGTTGTTTTATAAGAATACAAAATATAAAAAATAGTAAATACATCCAGTTAAAGTTTTTCACAAATATAATGAGAGAACATGTTACTCAGTAAAGAGAAAAATGCTATATTATATAAGACATGGGAAAAAAAAGAGCTCGTAAGAAGGTTATAAGGGATAAGGAAATAGAGTGGAGGAGTAGAGGAGAGAGATTTTCATTATAAAGTTGACCTATTAAAAATTTTGATATTATTATAAAATAAACATAATTAAAGGAACATTAACTTATTACACACTGACAAATGTTTAATTTTACTGTGTTTCTTAAATGTTTTTTTTCTTGTTTTTTTAAATGTTTTTTTTGTTTGTTGTAAAATGTTTATTTTAAGGAATAAATCAATAAAAAAATGAAAAATTGTCACGCACATTCAAGTTTTGCTCAAAAATATTTTTTGAATAAACAATTACAGATAACTCTGTGTAATTTCCATTGAAATCGGAGTCCTGGACTTCATTATTTCATAATCAAAAAAGTTTTCCGTAAGAGTTTTTTTTTTAATAATGTATTTAAAGTTATTTTGATTTTACCCACGTAAATCAAATGCATTTGTTTTTCAATCACAATTGAATAAATAAGTTTTCTTCAAATCGTTTTTATCTCCTGATTTGTTTTTATTGGAGAAATGTCAAAACAAAACATTTATACTAGATATGGACATCAGATGCCAACCTTTATCACTTGTCAAACGCCAAATGTCGGAAATAGATTGAATTTAAAGATAAAAGTTCCCGAAATGTAATTATTTTAGCCAAATAAACAGTTGCTTAAATGAAATTATTTATAGGGTGAAAAAAACCTCTAAATATGAAATTCCATTGAAAACAAAAGGTTATTTCAAAGGGTGTTGAAAACTTCATAACAACCGTCAACAATACCCCAACATTTTGAAAAAAAAAAAGAAAATTAACCAAAACTTTGGTTCAGCTCAAACCTGCGGTCGGGATGTATCGGATTTTGTTAGGCTGTACTCGGGTGGAAAAGTACCTTAATTATATACATAGGCATCAAATTTCCAATTCAAATAATAAGTTGTTGCATTGCCATTGTCTAACATAAAAATGCCCAGTATTTGAAATAATTTTAACACGTTTTTTGCTTAAATAGATATATATTTTCTCACTTTAAACAAGTTTAAAGAAAATGCCAGAACCCTTTTTAAAAATAATAATTATAATTAAATCTTACTGTACCTACCTAATATTAAATTTTTTTATACACTTTTATATTGTTATTATTTTATCCTGTTTGAAAGAAGAAAGAAAAGAGGACTGATAGCTCCGTATTACTCCGTATGGATCCGCCGGCAAAAGGATTTTTAAGTCCGAGTAAACAAAAAACTTTTTCTTTATTTTTTTTTTTAAATTTCATTATTACTGTGATATTTTATTTATTTTTGACATGTGGAATGATGCGGAGTGGCTATTTTAATGAACACTTTTTTCTTCTTTTTTTGACATTTTATAATATTTAGTAATGTATAAAAAACTATAACTGGCCTATAATTTTGGTTTGTTTCTAAATATTGATTTTTTTGTTGATATGGCTGTTGTTATCTTTAAAAAAATAATAAATAACTTTAAAAAAAAATTAAAGTTAGGAGTTCAAATACCTTTTAGAAATATTTTTTTTAAATTCCACATAGGTTTCTATAATTGACATGTATGTTTTGGCTCTGTTCAAACATAAATACACAAAAATTTGCACAAACTCAAATTTTGTTAGTTAAATTAGTTAATGCGTTGTCAATAATTTTGAAATAAAACAGATGTGATGTTGGTGGTGACGGTTTACTTCAGCAAAGGCCGAAAAAAAAAATTCTTTTACTGATATTATTTCGTTGATCGCAAAATTTTAAAATTTTCCTTCTTTTAAAAAACGCGCACTATCTTGGATTCAAACTAAAGATAATAAATCTTTTTTTTTTATGATATATTTTGCTTCTTTTCAATAATAAGGAATATTTCTTGTTGAGTTTTATATTTTTTATTTCCTTTTCCAATTACAATAAAATAAAAAAGTAATAAGTAAGTAAGTAAGTAAGTATAATTTTTTTACAAAATATTATTTTTTCTCTTCCTCATAATACACGAAAATTAAAAATCTGTCGTTTTATTATAGGAGCTAAACATTTATAAACATTCTTGTATACCCACAAACAGGCCATGTTTTGTTGGATTATTGTTTACTATTTTTACTGTCAATATGTATTTTATTGCTATGTAATTATTTTTTATTTTTTGAATATTGAGTTTTATCTCTTTTGTATATTATAAAAAAATTTAAAAAAACTTTAAAAAAAGGTCAGATACGAAACTATAAATATGATACATATTATAATATAATATATCCCTTGAGTTTGATTTCATACTGAGCAAGTAGATAGAAAATTGCTTTAAAAACAATACGGTTGATCTACGACTGGTGAGTATAAGTTTCACGTTGCATTTTATACGGGAAATATCTGGGAAAATTAAATCTAAATAGAGGAAATTTATGATAGTTTACTACCACCATTTTGTGAAAAATTCACTGTGTTACTACATATTTTTCAAAGATCTTCGAGCTGGCTTTGTATAAATTGCCTGTGCGCTTAAGGGAACTTTATGACTGAAAATTTTGCATTACTAAGCAGTGATACACGTATTTTCAACAAATAGATCCTACATGACCGACTGTAAATGCACTCTTAGTGTACCAGGTGGTACGAAATCGGAACCGGGACAATGCTATTCTCTGCTTAGCATTTTCAATAGCGAACTACGTTATTTATATACGGAATCCAGAGGAGACCCTGATCTAAATCGAATTTATTGCAAAAGAAAATTCAATCATGTTTTGCTTAAAAGTTAAATGCCTGGGAGTACGTATTTTATGGGAATCAAATTTAAATATCTTTAGAGAATAATTTTTGTACGTTCACTCAAATAAATCTGGAAATTTCCTACCCTTTTATTATTTGCACTTAAATTGGGAATAAATTGGTCGAAAAGAGTTGAAGTGGTTGGTTAATGCTGACGAATGGAAATCGATTCTCTACTTTGGACCTTACTGTAGATTAAAAACATTCAAAAACACATATTCGTACCGCTTAACAAACATAATTATAACAATGAGTTAAACATAATTAAATCTATCGCGATAAATAACAGATATAATAATACATTAGTTAATAACCTGATAAGAAAGAAACAAAAGCGTCTCGTAAACAATAAATTAACCCAAAGTTTGACAACAAACAATAATAATAAAGACCGAAAGCGGTGGGCAAAACTTTTGTATATTGGAAAAACTAGTGATAAAATTGGACAAATAATAAATAAAAATAAATGCACTGCAGCCTTTTACAATAATAATTCCTTAGCTAATTTGTTGTTAAATACTAAAGACAAAAAAGATAAGTTTTCCAACTCAGGAACTTACTTTCTTAATTGTAACGACTGTAAAAATACATGCTTCGTAGGCCAAACGGGTAGAGCCTTTAAAACACGCATAAAAGAGCACATACAATCATGGTCTAATAATAAAGATAATTAAAATTTTGCCAATTATTTAATAAAAAATAAACATTCCTTCGAGTTAAAAAATAATGTAAAAATAATTCATATTGCACCTAAAGACCATAAACTTGACAAATTAGAAATTCTCGAAATTAATAGATTAAAAAATAAATCCGACGTAAAATTACTTAATAAACAGATAACACATGTGCATTCTCCATTACTTTACCCATTGTAACATAATTTCACTAATGACTTTTTACCCTTTGTTTTTCAGAAATCATTATTTACAAAACCACACTCACGAAGGATGGGACACTAAAAATAAAATAAAATACTTAAATTTGTTAAAATAGCATTATTTTAATTCATTAGTTAACCCAAAGAAAATTTGTTGATAATGATCCTTAAGATAAAAATAACTTTATTTAATTTACTTACATATAACTTTGAATTATCTATCCTTACATCTGTTCTGTATAAATACATTTAACTCTTTAATAAAGATACCAGTCTCGAAGATGTCGTGAAAGCGATGAAACCGGTCACTGGATATTCCAAATTTGTGGATTAAAGTATCACTCGTGTTTTATTCATATAATAGATTAAAAACATGTTTGTTATTTTACATGTACAGAATTGTGCGAATCAACAGTATAAAATTATTTTTAACTAAAAATAAGTTTTTTATTGATATTTTGAGTTACAGGTGACGTACAATAAAAAAAATGTGTTTGATTTAATAGGATGTATTTATTTCATTTTATTTTTATTTTATTTATTAAGAAAAAACAACAGCTGTTATTTAAGAATTCAAAATATAAAAAATAGTACATACATCCAGTTAAAGTTTTTCACAAATATAATGAGATAACATGTTACACAGTAAAGAGAAAAATAATATATTATATTAGAAATGAGAAAAAAAAGAGCTCGTAAGAAGGTTAAGGGATGAGGAAATAGAGTGAAGGAGTGGAGGAGAGGGATTTTCATAATATAGTTGACCAATTCAAAATGTTGATATTATAATAAAATAAACATAATTAAAGAAACATTAACTTATTCACACTGACAATGTTTCATTTTACCGTGTTTCAAAAAAATCTTTTTTAAGTCACAATATTTTGTATTAAAAATATCTAAATTGGGACCAAGTTAATTAAATTTGAAGCAGCTACGATAAATAAACGAGTTTCCACGAGGACTCACGAATCAAAGAACTATGGTTTGAATCTTACTCAACCCTTATCTGATTTCCATTTTCTAATAGTGAGTTATTTGCAACTTGTTAAAGATGGCCCTTAAAATAAAAAAGCAAACATTTATTTTTTCTTTAAAAAAAAAAATATGAAAAGAAACATTGATTATTAGGCGATCATTTTCTTACCTCAAGTTAGCACACAGAAACTCGAGGAAGTTTTTTCACACAGTATGTTTAAGGGTAATTATTTTATTTGCACATTCAATTCGCGAACCAGCAACCAGTCAATCGCTCTTACCTATCATCGGATAATTAGCGCAATTAATGTGAATAAGTTTATGGGTGAGCTTTAGCTGATTATCAAAACATATCAAGAAAATTCTTAATAATGAATAGATAATAATTTGTTCTATTGAATGTGTTACGTAATGACAAAGCTGAATGTGGGATCTGGGATTTAACATCAAATTTCACAAACAATTAACCGTGTTATGTAGCGCAGTAACAAATCGTTATTCATAGCATAGCCAACTGTGCATAACATGTTAGTTACAACGCGGTGTGATAAAAACCATGGGGGTTTTATTTTTTTGAAAATTCAAATGATATAAATACAAACAAATACAAACTAATACCACTTTCAGACAAAGGGATTTTGAGTAATATTCAATTCAAATCTATAACCTACTTCCACTATCTATTAAAACAATTAGTAACGAGAAAATGTATGTGGAGCTAGGTAGAAGTAAAATGGATTGTTTCATTCGCCCATACCAATATTGAATCAACTGCTCCACAACTGTATAGCTTATGTTAGGTTTTTGTTATTTTCGTTGTGTGTTTTGTAATATAAATATTATAGATGTACATAAATACCTTGTTTTTAAAACTGTCTGAATATTTGTTACTTATCTTCGTTTTTTTAAGTTAGTCATCTTTGTTTATTCTCAAATGTAATTTTTAAAAAGTATATTGTTAAGTGTCCTCAGCACGGAAAACCCCAATAAGGTCACATTACTTTTATTATTAATTATAGTTTGTAATCATAAAATATGAATGAGTGAATAAATAAAAATATTATGAAAATTATAATGATTGTTTTCATATTCGTTTCCTGTGGTGAGCAGAGCACTGCATTGGCAATTCCGTTCAATACTATAGAGTTGATTTAAAAATTGAAAAATCGGATGTTTCCTGGATAGACGTTGAATTTGAACCGGGTTGTGGTCCCGTAGTCGTCGTTTGTTGGCCTCGTGGTCAGCTCGTTTGTCTACCATGCAAGAGTTTTGGGGTTCGATTCCTGGCATGATTAACTTAAAATATTTATTTAAATGGTTGTTTTCACCCAAAAATATTTCATCGTCCCTGGACTGGTACCTAAAGCGTTTACCTTCATGTAACAATAAATGATCAAGATACCCTTCGATTGGTTTGCCTTAGGTGTGGAAAGAGAATAATGATGATCATTGTAGCCGACGTCATAGTCCTTTATTTTATTATTGTATGTTCGTATAAATGTTTCAATTATTATTTTACTTGTATTTAATATATAACCTAGTATGTATGAGTCTGCGAGGCTAATTCCGTGCCTAACCGGCCGCTGCCGTATAAAGGACAAATTGAGCGGAGCGTGTCAAGCTAGCGGCCCTTTCACGTCCGCTCTAGTCGGCGCTCGATTGTGCAATGGAGGGACGGAGGCGGGGGTCGGGGCTTATACGTTGGCTAGGGGGCGCCTATTTACGTTGGCCGCTCGGGAGAATACTTGACAGGAGTGGGGGGCCGGCACCATTCCCATACCTAAGTTAACCGTAGGGTCAGATTTTGTAATCTTGTATAAATATGTGCACATGTGAGAAATAAAGACATCGATCGAAAACAGTAAACACTCTCTTTTAACTCTACTCTGCCCGATTACTTCGCCACTTCGTCTTCAGATCTTCACTGCATCTTTCCTGGACTCAGCCGAATCCAGAAGCGGATTTACAACCTGCTAGCCGCCACTGTCAGCCGACAGTATTTGGAATAAATATTCATACCTACGGGCTACTGATACCTATCGCAGCTCGCAGTAGAATACTAGCGCCTTGCCGAGATTTTTACAGTCTTACAATTCTTTATACGAGGCGGAAACGCGTCTCGTACAAAGTGGTCCTTCACTGCCGAATCTTCTACTGAATATCACAGCCGCCCAAGATGACTCCTGTATTGCGATCGGGGAAGAACGCCGCCGAACTGGTGGACCCCGCCATATCTGAAAGAGAATCATCCGACGACGATGCTTCTGACAACGCTTCTCAAGCATCAGCCAACACCATCAGATTCCTGAAGGCACAGAACAAGGAGCTTCGCATCCAACTGAAGCGCCAGAGTAGAAGAGAGAGCCGCCCACAGCCGTTGGACGGAGAACAGGGACCATCTACACTCCCACCATTGGAAGGATCTGAGGAGAGCGCTGCTGGACTCACAGAGACGTGGGTCAACCGCTCCGCAGATCCCATGGCGCAGATGGCCACCGCTATTGCTGAGATGGCCTCAGCAATAAGAACCTCGTCGATAGGGAGCCCCAGGCCGCCTAACGTGGAAGACGATAGCAGAGTTGGGGCCATGATGGCCCGACAGTCCAGCGCCAAGGACCTGCCCGTCTACACAGGAGAGCCGCTGGAGTGGCCCACCTTTAGCTCTCAGTATCATCAATCGACTGAGATGTGCCGCCTATCAGAGCCGGAGAACCTCCTACGTCTGCAGCGCGCCCTGAGGGGGCGAGCGAGAGAGGCGGTCTCAGCGCTACTCGTAGAGCCGCGTAACGTCGGACAAATCATCCGAACTTTGGAGCTGCGCTTTGGCCAAAAAGAAGTCATCGTCGCAGCCATGCTGGATAGAGTAAGGAGACTCCAATGTCTTCAGGGTACTGGTTCGACGGAGTCACTGATCGAGCTATCTGGTGCCATCAGCAACGTGATCGCCACTCTGGAAGGCTTCGGTGGTGAATATCTTACTACCCCGCAGTTACTAAGCGAGCTAGTAGCGAAACTACCGCTATGTATGCGTACATCGTGGTGGGGGGCCAGACGAGGTGATAATAACAGAGCCACTGTTAAAGATTTTTCTGTCTGGCTAGAAGAAATATCGAGCGCCGCAATGTTGTGCGGAGGTATCGAACCGAACATTTATAGTGGAAAAGGCAATCGAAAACGCGAGTTAGTAAATACCGCGGTAGTGCCTCAAATACCTACAGGTGAGAAGAACAAGTGTGCATTGTGTAATCGATCTCACCCTATTCAGTCGTGCCGGGACTATTTAAAGTTATCAGTGGCCGAGCGATGGCAAATAGTTAAAAGTAAAAACTTATGCTTTTCGTGCTTAGGGGAATCGCATAGGGTTACGCAATGTAAACATTCGCGTGAGTGCAGCGTTGATAGGTGCCGTTCATTGCACCATAAAACGCTTCACGAATCTAACCGCGGAGAAGTGCGCGAATATCGACCTACCGCCGAGGTCGGAGCCTCGAGCTCATCGTTTTCGCGACAAAACAATTCCTTGAACGGAAATCAATCCGCAAGGAGAGAATCAAGTGAGAATTTAGTGAGTGAAAGTGAAAACCGCTATGACAATGAAAACTCACGAAATAGAACAGTTGTGAACACGTGGTCAACGAACGGACCGATTCTTTTAAAATTATTACCGGTGGAAATAAGTGGACCAGCGGGAACAGTGACTTCGTACGCCTTGTTGGATGAAGGGTCTACAATCACCCTCATCGACAGTGAAGTGGCGGACCGTGCAGGTGCGTCAGGGAAAATACGAGGACTAAAAATTCACGGGGCCGGTGGCATGAATGTGACGGATGAGTCATCACGTCGCATAACAGTAAATATCCGCGGCAATAACAGTGAAATATACAAAATGCGAGCTAACACGATGCAATATTTAAATTTACCGCCTCAAGCCGTAATGGACGCCGGACAAATTAAAACAGTGCGCCCGCAAATTTTAATTGGCCAAGATAATGCTTCCTTGATTGTAACGAGGGAAGCAAGGAAAAGTGGGAGATATATTATCTCCGTTACTGCATTAGGAGAGGCAATTCACGGCGGTACAAATACAATGCCGTTTCAAACAATCGCCGCAATACAAGACAACGCCCGATTAGAAAATCTTGTGAAGAAAAATTATGCCGTTGACTCGTTAGGTATTTTGCCGAAAATTAGAATATCTTGCAGTGAAAAAAGAGCAATTGATATTCTTCAAAACACTACTCGACCTCTGATATCGGGACAATGGGAAACAGGACTTTTGTGGAAAGATGACGTCATAAGCCTCCCAAATAATCGGCAAACGGCGCTACGAAGACTAGAACTAATTGAAAAGAAATTTCGCAAAAACGAGTCTTTAGCTATCGCGTACAAATCAAAAATAAATGAGTATATCAGAAAAGGATATGCTCGAGAGCTCACATGCATTGAGAAAAATACATTGACGAATAGAACGTACTACCTACCGCACTTCGCAGTTAGTCATGTGAATAAACCCGGAAAGCTACGTATTGTCTTCGATGCCGCAAGTAAATATCGCGGTGTTTCGTTGAACGATTGCTTACTAAGTGGACCAGATATGCTAACTTCACTTCTAGGGAACGTGATACGATTTCGAGAGGGAAAGATCGCCCTCGCGGCGGATATAAAAGAAATGTTTCTGAGAATCCGAATACGCGACGAAGATCAACAGTCACAAAGATTTCTTTGGCGTGATAATGAAGACGAACATATCCGCGAGATGGTCATGAGCTCAATGACGTTCGGAGCTACATGCTCACCGAGCAGCGCTCAGTTTGTTAAAAATAAAATAGCGGAGGAACAATCACTTGGAATGATGAAAGCAAAAATGGCCATTTTAAATCATTTTTATGTAGACGATTTTCTAATAGGAATCGACTCGGTAAAAGAAAGCATTCAATTGCGAAGCGATATTACCACAGTGCTCGGACGAGGTGGTTTTGAGTTAACAAATTGGGCCTCAAATAATCCAGAGGTAGTACGAGCAATACCGGAAAATCTGCGTGCGAATACATCTATAAATATAATAAGTGGACAAGATGTAACCGAAAGAGTGCTCGGGATAAAGTGGAATCCAGTTAGTGACAATTTTTTGTTTAAATTCAAAGAAACTCCAGCGGTGTCCGAACTCTATATACCTACCAAGCGCGAAATGCTTAGTGAAGTAATGAGCATTTTTGATCCCCTTGGATTCATTGGGTGTTTAACAATCCGACCTCGTATCTTACTACAAGAGGTATGGCGTTCGAAAACTAATTGGGACACTGAAGTAGATGGAAAATACGCGGTAAAGTGGCATAAATGGTTGAAAATCTTACAAGAAACAAATTGCGCGATTCCGAGGCAATGCACAAGCTATAAAGAAGCACCGGTAGAATTACATGTGTTTTGTGACGCTTCGGAGCAAGCAAGCTGTGCGGTGGCATATTTCGTCGAAAGGACAATGGACAAAAGTTTAATCACATTCATAGGCAGTAAATGCAAGGTGAGCCCATTGCGTGCCTTATCGATACCGCGGCTCGAACTGCAAGCCGCTCTTATAGCAGCGCGCCTAGCGGCTACTATTAAAAAGGAATGTGATAGCCGTATTATAAAAACTATTTACTGGACGGACTCGACAACTGTCTTAATTTGGGTACAGAGCGATGCGCGAACATACTCACCATTTGTCGCACACAGATTGGGTGAGATAGACGAACTTACTAACGCAACGGAATGGAGATGGGTGCCCACAAAGCAGAATCCAGCAGATTTAGGTACCCGAGATGGAGAGATACCTGACCTTACGATGAAAGGAATGTGGTTCGGAGGTCCTGAATTCCTCAAATATTCTGAAGATATGTGGCCACCTGTCAAAGGTTTAAATACAAATCGAAACCTGGCTAACACAGAGTTGCGGACCGAAATAATATGTTTGAACAGTGCAATAATGCTGAATGCTCTCCCGGATCAGAACAGGTTTTCGTCGTGGCAACGTTTAATTAGAACTACGGCGTGGATTTTTCGATTCGTCAACAGGTGTCGCAAAAGAGAGCGAATCATTAGCGCTACACTAACTGCTCAAGAAATATCAGCATCGGAACTTACATGGATTAAGATTGCGCAATCCGATAGCTACAACAAAGAGATAGAAATCCTTTCACGGGGGGAGTCTCTCCCGAAAGCCAGTAAAATTTCGTGTCTAAATCCATACCTGGATAAGGATAATATTTTAAAAATGGGTACTAGATTAATGGCAACAGACAACATGGCCGCCGAAATAAAGTCGCCTATAATTTTAGACGGAACTCATGCTTATACACGCCTGCTTGTAAGAAATTTCCACGAAAAAGCTAATCACGCAAGTACAGAGAGGACGATGAGTGATCTAAGGCAGCGTTTTTTCATCACAAAATTAAGATCAAATATTCGACAAATAATACACCGTTGCCAATTTTGTCGAAACGAAAGGAGTCATCCGATTGCGCCATTAATGGGACAGTTACCGGTAGCACGCCTAGATCATCACGTTCGTCCGTTTACACACTGCGGAGTCGATATGTTTGGACCTTTATATGTAACTGTTGGGCGACATAAAGAAAAGCGCTACGGGGCCTTATTTACATGTATGACGACACGTGCGATTCATATCGAAATAACTCACTCTTTAAGTGCGGACGCGACCATCCAAGCTCTTCGAAGGATGGCCGCGCGACGCGGACACCCTAACACGATGTATTCCGATAACGGAACTAACTTCAAAGGAGCGGATAAAGAAATATCGGAAGCAGTACGACAACTCGCAGACAATCCTGAGCTTCAGAATGCAGCCACCGTGCGGGGAATTCGATGGAAATTCAACTCTCCGGCAAGCCCATTTATGGGGGGTAGCTGGGAAAGGTTGATCCGAAGTGCAAAGCGCGCGTTAATGGCAATATTAAAAGAACAGGCCCCAAAAGAGGAAGTTTTATTGACAGCCATTGCAGAAGCAGAGTTTACTGTGAATACAAGACCTCTGACTCACCTGTCACTCGACGCGAGAGACGCTCCACCACTAACACCTATGCATTTCTTGATAGGTGATGACGGTAGCCAACCTCGCTTAGCGGACTACCGAGACACGCCCCCAGAAGTGTGCCTTAAAAAACAATGGCGAATCGCCCAAAGAATGGCCGATCAATTTTGGAAAAGATGGCTTCGTGAATACCTACCAACCCTCGCCCAGAGACAAAAATGGAGGGAGATTACAAAACCGCTAGAAGTAGGAGATGTAGTGATAATCACGGACCCAGCTCTACCTCGGAACGAGTGGCCACGTGGGATAATTATCGAGGTCAACCCGGGACGAGATGGTATCATCAGAACCGCAAGGGTCAAGACAGCGAAAGGCGAATTCACGCGACCAACGGCCAAACTCGCAGTACTTAATGTAAAACAAGATGACGTCTGATTACTAAGGAGTGTCTCTCGACAGGGGGGAGTGTAGCCGACGTCATAGTCCTTTATTTTATTATTGTATGTTCGTATAAATGTTTCAATTATTATTTTACTTGTATTTAATATATAACCTAGTATGTATGAGTCTGCGAGGCTAATTCCGTGCCTAACCGGCCGCTGCCGTATAAAGGACAAATTGAGCGGAGCGTGTCAAGCTAGCGGCCCTTTCACGTCCGCTCTAGTCGGCGCTCGATTGTGCAATGGAGGGACGGAGGCGGGGGTCGGGGCTTATACGTTGGCTAGGGGGCGCCTATTTACGTTGGCCGCTCGGGAGAATACTTGACAGGAGTGGGGGGCCGGCACCATTTCCATACCTAAGTTAACCGTAGGGTCAGATTTTGTAATCTTGTATAAATATGTGCACATGTGAGAAATAAAGACATCGATCGAAAACAGTAAACACTCTCTTTTAACTCTACTCTGCCCGATTACTTCGCCACTTCGTCTTCAGATCTTCACTGCATCTTTCCTGGACTCAGCCGAATCCAGAAGCGGATTTACAACCTGCTAGCCGCCACTGTCAGCCGACAGTATTTGGAATAAATATTCATACCTACGGGCTACTGATACCTATCGCAGCTCGCAGTAGAATACTAGCGCCTTGCCGAGATTTTTACAGTCTCACAATTCTTTATACGAGGCGGAAACGCGTCTCGTACAATCATGTTGTGGTTCCGTAGTAGTATTGTGGACTCACAGGCTAAAGGTCCAAGGCTCGAATCTCACTCTACAATTACTCAATTTCCATTTTTCCAGCACAAGTTATTTACGACTGTTAGGAAATATTTGTAAATTAAAATATTTGAGTAAATAATAAAAACTCAAGTATTTATCTTTTGAAAACTAAAAAAGTCTGTTAAAAGGTAAGGTCAATCAATTTGGATTCAACAAGTTTATAACAAAAAGTCTTTGTGATCTCAGAATTCCTAAGGCGAGACTCACTGAAACAAAAAAATAAATCTTTACTGTATAAGTTTTAAAATGTTCAATGAGTTGCCAGAATGTTTCAAAGAAGCTGCTAGAAGCTTCTCCACTTTTTAAACAAAATATTTTGTTTACATTGGGGATAAATAATATATTATGTAGAATTATGAATCAATTTGATTATAGAATATTTATTTTGATAATTAATATATTGTTCTACAGGTAAGTAAATAAATCTTACAGTGTTAATTTTTTAAAGCTGAATACAAATATGTATTAGAAAAATTACAAAGCTTAAAATACAAATTTTGCAAAAACGTATATTTATAATTTTCATTGCTTTATTTGACTCAACATATTTGCTGATTGTCAGATAGCTTTATACCAAGGCGGTTCTAACTAACTTCTGGTTATCAATAAAGACTTTTTTATATTTTACTTTTTGTGCTGTTACATGTTCACTTAATTGCCAAACTTACTAGTTCATTGCTTAATGTATAATTATTGCGTTTTTAAAAATTATTTGTTACTATTAACTTTTTAAAATCATTCTTATGTTGTCGAAATTCCATTTGTCGATGCGTTTTGAAGCTGCAAGACTTTTTGTGATGTTAGCTATCATATTATTTTTATCATATTATGTAAATGTTATCAACTATCAAATATCTAAATTTAGAAAATGGGGTCTAGAATTTCAACCGTCCATGCGCTCAGTAGCTGCAAGACTTGTTGTTATCTAAATTCTAATTTTATAAATTTGCTTTTTATTTCGTTTTTTAACATATCACTTAAACTCTTAACTTCATTGTCACAAAAATCATTTAAAAAAAAAATGTAAATAGGGGCTAGATTTCTTATTGTCCATGCGCTCTGTATCTGCAAAACTTTCTGTTATCTAGCTCATATATATCATTATTGTAATATATCATAATTGGTGACGAGGAACTAGAATCCCAACCGTCCATGCGCTCTGTAGCTGCAAGACGTGTTGGAATATTTATTTATTGTAAAGCGCCCTTGAGGTAATTTTCACAAAAATGGCGCTTTATAAATTATCCAAACATTAAAGAAAACAAGCCGAAAGAATACCAAACTTTCTATCGCTGTTGTAGAATTATGTTGATTCAAATGACTCTTAAAATGTTTAATCTAGTTATTGTGGGCAAGAACTTGAACAAACGCTAAATATGGTTGTAAAATATTATTATTTCTGTTCAAGATTATTATATTTTAATTTAAAAGTGATTCGACTGATAAATAACACCGGAAGATAGATTTAGTAGACTATTTGAACTTTTTAATTTCGGAATATATGTTATTAATTTATGACTTGAAAAGTTTTACGCATTCTTCTTGTTTTTTCTTTTGAACTCAATAAAAAAAAATGTACCATCGAGGAGGAATTTGTTTTGCAAAAAAAAATGTTACTTTTTTAATACGATACATAAAAAAACAATTCAAAACTAACATTATAATGAAACAAACAAAAATATTGCAAAATAAAAACTTTTTTTATCATCACAATCATAAAACTCAAGTTTGAAAAGGAGTAGTAAATTTACATACGTATTACGTTAAAGTTTTTTTTAACGTTTTATTTCAGTTTTTTTTAAATGAATAAATATATCAGCAAATGGGTGACATCTCCATACAAAACTGATCCCTGGGAGTCATTTTTCAGAAGAAATTTTGTGTTTAGTTATATCAAATGCATAGAAGGCAAACGAGGTATTTTAAATTCGGACAAATTTGTACCACCAAGGCGTTTAAGAAATGTGCTTATTGGTTCAAGGTTATACGATTTTTTTAAATGAAATAAATCACAAAATTAGATTAAAAGCCAATAGCCACCGTGTATGCTTACTCCAAAGGACTTTCTTCCTATTGTGTCGTCCTTAGAGCATATCCTGAATATAATCTTAATTAAGTCATAAATACAAGTATGTAATTGGATAGCAGTCGATTTATCAAGGGAGTATGTAATACCACACACTTCAAATGCCTCAATAGATGTGTGGCTTATCTACTCAATGCTCTAATATATTATTATATAATTATTCACCCAAGAGTGAACCGTAAGATAGGAGATAAGATAGTTAAATTTATTATTACGTATTTGAGAAATTAATGTTTTATAAGGCGTTCCTACGCATTCTATTTCCAAGCCTACTCAATTTTCCTAATAAAATATATATTATGATCATCATCATCTTCATACTGTTTACTATTTTTTTTTTTTAATAAACAAATAAATAATGAACATATTTTTGAAAGGGAATGTGGAAGGTTTTTACCTCTATACAAACTGTTTAACATCCACCAGTTTGCCTATGGTGATTCCATTCCTGGTGGGACATTTGCTTTAAGGATTTGACTAACTTTGAGTTGTAACTATGTAATCAGAATACGTAAAATAGTAATATATGTTTTGAAAACAAGATAAAAAACCATTTAATTTAACTGTTTTCAAGAAAAACCAAAACAGTCGAAATATTTTGTGCAGTTATTATTTGAATAGCTGTGACTGGTAGGATACTGAAAAATTACTTATTCTCCCTTTGTGCATTTAAAGACGAATTTACGCCAAACAACTGAATATAAATGGTATATTTTTATGAATTTAAAAGTTTTCAAAAAGTAATTACAACTACTACTTCTACTACCATCACGTCATTTCCCCGTAGAAATATACAGAGAGAATGGACCGTCACACACGTCTATCCTGGCATAAATTCCTAGCTACTTACACATTCATACATTTTGTCATACATGCTCTTCGGTTCTGTCTGCTTTCGACATGACAGACTTAAAATTTTGGTTTATCTGATCATGCCACGTCTTTTTTGGTCGTCCTCGTCTCACGTTCGCGTTCATTTTTAACACATTAGGTACGTGTTTTACCATTCTTTTGTCGTCTATTCGTTCTACATGACCAAACCATCTCAGAGACCTTTTTTTGATCTTATTAATTATACTTGACTCAGATTTACACTCTCGCCTGATTTCATCATTCGTAACCCTGTCATACATTGAGTTCCCACATATTCATCTAAGAGATTGCATTTCAACCGCCTTCTCTCGACTTTCATCCTTCCCCTGCCAGTTCCATATTTCACTTCCATACATAATTTACGGGACTAAAACTCCGTTGTGCACTGCTAGTTTTTAACTTTGATCGAAATATTTTTTTGGCAAATCAGTCTAATCCCAGTCAGTGAAGAATTCACTTCCCTCTTTTGTCAGTCCAAAGAAGTGTATATTATATATATTATATGTCCTTTGAATTATCTTCTTTCAACACAAAGATGCTAAGGCTACTAAATTACAGAGAGCTCCTTGGGCAGCTTTTCTCGTTCGAAAACGATCAACTTTTCCGTGTATGTGGTCACCGATGATAAGGATACTTATGTCCTCAGGTGCGGTATGTGGTGGCCAAGCGATGGTTTATTTCTTTGTTTGTGTTGTAAATCATATAATATTGAACATTAACTTCTGTTTTACCAAAATAAAAGTATTATTATAGATATGTCCTTTAGCTCAATTGCATTGAAAAAAAGCTTTCCGGATTTTTAGTTTTGTTTTCAGTTTAACAACAGACGTGAAACGGACGTTTTCGGTTTGGGCTTGCAATTCTCGACCTGAGTACCTACGGCCCGTGGTATTACTATAAACTGTAACTTACTTCGTAGTTGTTAATCATAGAAGAGTTTTTGTCCGTATGGGCGACTTTATTAGTCAGTGGCGGTATTATTACTTTAAGATAATTACAGTTATAAAAAAATATATATATACATAATTGGTGGGACAGACTTTTGTGACTGGTGGGATTTTAAAATAGTTAATATGTGTGAATTAATAGTTTCAGTATACTCAAAAGTTAATGTATATAATTAAAAAAAAAAAAATGTGCAAATTTATTAAAAAAATACGTTTAGCTATCAGGCGTATCATTATCTTAATCGGGTTGTGGTCCCGTGGCTAGTGTCTCGGACTTAGCTCAATGCTTTAGCTCTGCTCAAAGGTCCATTGTTCAAATCCCACTCTACCTCAACTTAATTCCCATTTTCCAATAATTAAAATACGAATTTACAACTCGTTGAAAATGGCCCTGAAAATGAAATATCTGGGTTCATCAAATAAGAACTCAAATATATATAATTTTTTGTTTTGAAAAAAAATATTAATTAATTAAAGGTGATAAGTGAAAATTCAAAATTGTTTTTATTTTCCCACTTAACATGGAATAACATTATTTTCTTAACTGTTGATTTTGGTGATGTTAAAGAACTAAAACCTTTATTGATGTGGGTGAAATTCATCCGGTTCAATTATTTCAGGAAATATTTTCTTATATTTATAAATGCTATGCATGACACGTTACAATAATTTGGAATTCAAGTAGACTAATTTTTAGTGAAATAAATACATGGACCAATTAATACATTAACGCGCCCTGAGCCCTCAAAAATGACGACGCTTTGACGCTAAGTGGTGCCAACGCGTTTTTAGTCGTTCTTCGAAACAAGCAGGTGTGAAGTTCAAAATTGAAACAAAATGCCTTATTGTGTCATGAAATTGAGTAAAAATCTCTAATTTAAATTTTGAGAAAAAAAATAATGGTGTTACGTTTTATATGTAAATGTTCGTTCATGAGTGGTTAACAAAGCTTAAAATAATTCATATTGAAATAAAATTATTACGTTTGTAAAACTCAAACTTCGCCTAGCGACGCAATTGTAAACTTGCGTTACTAGGCGTTGTTTACAATTCTAACTTACAGGGATGCGCTGATAGGAATACATCTAAAAAAAATAATAAATGCCTATATAAAATATAATAAATTTCTGTCAGCCTCGTGATGTAATAATCAGCACGTTTGCCCACCGTACGAGAAGTCTCTGGTTTGAATTCCGACATGCTTGATATGAAATATATATATAAAAAGGGTATTTTCACGACAGAATATTTAATGGTCCCTGGACTGGTACCTGAAGCGTAAGACTGATCACCTTACCTTCATGTAACAAAAAATATCAAGATACGCTGCGAGTGGTGTACCAATGCAGTGCTTTATGCACCATTAGGTGCAGAAAGGGAATGATGATGATTTAGATTTGATTCAGATTTTGTAGGAATTATTGTCGGTAATTTTTTTTTTTCACCACAACGGGCCCGTAGGCCAAATAACAGTGGTGATTTAAGCTGAATAAATGTGAGTTAATAATATATTAACGTTCTCAGAAATCGAGTGAAAATAATAACACGGGTCGAAATAATAAGGAATTTAAGGAAATAATTTGATTGGAATCCACAAAAAACGAGTGTTGATTGTAATCATTGAAATACAAACCTTTTTAAATTAAAAAAAAAATATCCTCCGACTTTTTGTATTATATGTATGCTTGTCTAATTTTATTTCATTTCATTTATTTATTCATATATTGTACATTACAAAATAAAATATCTTAATTCATACAAATAGAAATAATTAGGTAAAATTAGGTATCTATAAAAAAAAACACATTAGGATACATAATATCCAAAGAATAATATGTTAAAAAAGTAAGAGAATCTTGTAACGAAAAACTCCCTCAGAGACGTGAAAAATGTCAATGTCCAAAGTGATATTGTTTAACATAGAGATAGCCCTTCCAACAGGCATAACCATTGGCAGGTTGGTCCTGTATATTGGAATGTGAAACAGTCTATGTTGACGCTGTCTAAGGTAATTATCAGGAACATAAAAGCTAATGCTCCGCATAACTTCAGGGTTGTCAATAATACCGCGCAACAATCGAAAGAAGTGCGTTGTTAAATACACATTCCTTCTAGTCTTCAAACTGCTGTAACCAAGCACACCCTGGAGAAACTCAATAGAGCCTTAGTATAAATAAACACACTCCGTAACTAAATAGAGACATTTACCCAAGCGTAAACCAAAACCATAATACAAGATACTCTAATAGGGATCTGATACTAAGTGAAGGGGTCAACACTGTTTTGGCATCGAGACAACACTATTACGTAGGCAAAAAGGTCCATAACCTTTTGCCAGAATCGTGGAAAGACGGGAGTGTTGTCAAGTTACGGAAGATGTTGACCTCGCTCTTTCATGACATTGGTCGTAGGGAGTCAGAAAAGTTGATGCATGCCATGGATTGGAGAACCTTACTGGATGTCAAAAATAAAATACAAAAAATGAGGAATTATTTTAAAAAAAAATATTTATAGACGACAACCATGAAGTTTCGCATAAATAAATTGTCTATGTTTTTATGAATGTATGTATGTGTATGTGCATGGGTGAATATACGTGTGTGTGTATGTACATGTGTATATTTATATAAATGTGTATGTCTGTATGTATATGAATCAAAATGTGTATCCAAATAAGTTTATATTTTGTTTGTCTGTGCTCTATATTAATTTGTTAACTATTATAATATATTAAAATGTAATTGCCTAGCTTGGAACGAAGTATGTACCCTTGTTAGCTGGGCAAAGTGAATATGGAATTGTATTTTGATAAAGAGTGTGAATAAATAAATAAATAAATAAACTATGGCCACGTTTTCGTGCCACTACTGTTTAAAATTTTCTAATCTATGGGGCGCGTCTATATATTAATTGATCGATGGGTGAATATCTCAAAACAGTTTTCGGGACCCAAATCAAGAAGCCATTTTTCTACCATACAATTTGAGTTACTGTTTATTTATTTTATGGATTCTAGGAAAAAGGTACACTTGACTCCTCGGCACATATATGTATGTAGCTGTCTCTTTTTTTATTATACACGGATATGAGATATATAATAAAGAGTTGGAACCTTTAAAAAAATAAAAATAATGAGTGTCTATAAAATACTGCCGAGTAAATAAAAATATTTTTTTGTTTCTTATTAGAATGATGTAATAACTTATATTTACAAATAAGTTATTAATTAAAAATACTTGGTATACTTCCATTTAGTTGTTTAACCAATTAGCGCTTTCACTCTCTAATGAGCATCTTCAGACTGGTGAATGTTAAACAGTGTAAGGATAATTTATATAAAACAAAATAACATCTTAAATCTAGGTACATTTAAAAATAAGTTGTTTTTTTTTTTTTTTTTTTAATATCTTATAAATATTTTTTAAGGTCAATTAATTTTTAAATTTAGCTTAACTAAAGATCAACTTAAGTTTTATATAAATTATCCTTACACTGTATAATATCCAACAGTTTGAAGATGCCCATTGAAGAGTGAAAGCACTAATTGGCCAAACAAATATGTAGAAATGTACTGAGTATTTTTAATTACTAATTTGTATGTAAATATAAGTTTTTACATTATTAAAATAGAATTACATAAATAATCGTCAATAAGTAATTTAAATCAAATACTTATTATAAGCATACAAAATATTTTTATATTTTTGGAAGTCACGATTCATGTCAATTTTGAACTTTGTTTTTAACTGTTTAAATTTTTATAGATTATCGTCACGAATTTTGACGTCCCAATTATTTTTTTATATATTATTTAAAAAAAACGAGCAGTCGACAATGATATAATAACATTCTTTTAAAAATACAGTTTAAAGACAGACCAGCAAAGTTTCTAAATAAAAATCATTTATATTATTAAATTGTGTTACAACAAAAGGATGTGTTGATGTGTATTTGTATTAGAGTAAGTGTAAATATGTGTTTATGTGTATTTGTGTGGGAGTAAGTGTTCGGGGGTGTGTATCATTAAATAGTAAGTGGGATTGTATCGCAGCCAGAAATAATAAGTCTTGATTAATTTTTAAATAAATTAAGGGGTATGTAAAATATATCAATAGAGGAAAAAACTCATAAAAATTAGAGCAAGAACAATAGAAGAAAGAGTGTTGTGATGTTGTGAGTCTGGCAGATGGAATAAATACTTATTTTTTGTCACGCGAAAGGGGACATTAAGATTCATTTTGGAGATAAGGTTTAGAGAGTCTACTTTATTTATTATTGAATAATTTATGTAAATAGCATAATTCAGATACAGTGCGTCTATTTTTAAGGGTAAAAATCCATTTTGTTTGACAAGCGTCGTGGCGCAGTTGGTTAGACGGCCGACTGTGAAACTGGCGTCGCGGGTTCGATTCCCGCCAGTTGCGAGAAAAAAATCCATGAAAGATTTTCTTCTCAATTGGTCTGGGTGTTGTGGAAAATTTTTACTACCTCCTTCCATATCCCCTCTTTCCCACCTGCTGACAAACCTCGAAAATAGAAGATTATCAAGCCCAAACCAGTCGCGTTTTTCAAGGAACACGTTTTTTTAATAATTATTTTTTAAAGTTATGAATGAAAACATTTCTCCGTTATATCCATACTGATTTTGAAAAAACATTTTTTTTTTTCAAATCTGTTTTATATATTTTATCGGTTTTCGCAATATGTGATATTTCCGTATTATCTAAAGCAGAGGTTCCCAAATTTTTTTGTGTCGTAGACCCCTTGCCATGTTTTTCGGGTTTTGGTAGACCCCCTACTTACCTGATTTTGATTTTTCATAAATTTCTAACTGTAGTGAAGTTTAGTGTTAAAAATTTAAAGTTAAAACAAATGTTAAGTCTTATACATTTATTAATTGAATTTAAATTAAAACTACTCAAAATAAAATTCTGTATCTGTTATATAAAATAAACGTAACATAAAATGAACTAGTCAATAAGTTTCAATTTCAATTTTCAATTTATTTATTTTAAATATAACATATACATTACAAAAATACATTCAATACGCACATATTATAAAAAGAAAAAAAAATACACGAAAGAGACTCATGTCAAAGTAGTCGAAGAATCCTGCTCCGGAAAACCCCTTCTGATACATGTAACAGATCAATATCCAGAGCGGTGTTGTTCAGCATAGCGGCAGCCCTTCCAACAAGCATAACCATAGGCAGGTTGGTCCTGAATATCGGAATATAAAACAATCTATGCTGACGCTGTCTTAGGTAATTATCAGGAACATACAAACCAATGCTCATCATAATTTCAGAATTATCGATCATACCGCGCAACAATCGATAAAAATGTGTGGTCATATACACATTCCTTCTAGTCTCTAAACTGTTGTAGCCAAGCATACCCTGGAGAAACTCGGTCGGGTAGAGCCAAGGATAATACCCGCACTCTCTCATGTAGAGATATCTCAGAAACTTCTTTTGGATTTTCTCTATCATAAGAGAGTACTTCAGTTCATATGGCCAATGTAAAGTAAATGTTTTAGTGCCACTGGGTATGACGATGGAAAAGAAATAAAAAAACTGCTCGCTATATTCCATAATACAAGATCAGTAACGGGTATGACTTTTTGCAGCCAGAAGTACAGAAGTACTATCAGTGCATGTTGAGATCTACTTTCGTGGACCCCCATTTTCATTTCATGGACCCCCAAATTTTTTTTTCGTTGACGTAGACCCCTTGCAGGTTGTCATAGACCCCAGGGGGTCGATATAGACTACTTTGGGCTTCACTGATCTAAAGTAACATAATATGGCGATAGGTTTATGCGACCGCACCACATTACTGCACGCGAACTAATTCATTAGAACGTTGCGTCGTATTAAGGTCATTTGAATTGAAGAATACATTATAGTTTCATGTCCATTGCATCCACCGATACGTCATTAAGTTACACTGTAACTGCGCCCAATGTGGCATTCTATATAATGGAATATGACTGGAAGTGTCCCAAATATGGCATAGCTATTAACATAATGTTTAAAATTTGAATCTACTTATTTATACGCAAACAAACAAACACGCCACGTCATTTTCCCGTCAATGGATAAAGCCAAACTAATCTATATTTTTGGAGGTTCAC